>NC_057804.1:444230789-444327409 GCF_018294505.1 Triticum aestivum | reverse complement strand
AGGTGCATGCTCTAACTTGGCAGGGTTATGTTGCTCATATCGTGCGTATGGTATCTTGCATTGCTATGTCATTTGCTTAGTTTAGACATGCTTTGTGTGAATGCCACCTGTTTAGTGTCTAATTACCATATATGTGAATTATGCAATGCCATCTTGTTGCAAGACATTATATATCTGAATTATGCAATGCTATCTTGTTGCAAGGCATTATATATGTAAATTATGCAATGCCATGCTGTTTAGCCAAGCGTCATATATGTGAATTATATCATGCCGTCCTTTTTTTGTATTTCTCATTGCTTTTGTCGATAATGTTTGTATATTCAACTGCTCTTCTTGTGCATCAGCCATTTGAATTGGTGATGGAGAAATCTGGAGTGAAAACAAGGTCTTCAGAGCAGACAATGCTACCTGCTGAAGCAGATATCTTGCTGGTTACAGATAGCTCTTTAGAGGAGGATTCAGAGGAAGATGACCAGCCTATTATCCCCCTGAGGTGTATGCTCAAACTTGGCAGGGTTATATTACTCATATCATGCATATGTTGTATTGCAATGCTTAGTTTTTACATCATATACACGATATTGAATGCCATCTTCTTAGTTGACACATCATATATGTGATTGCCTCTGCTCACTTCCTTAGTATATAAATCATATATTTGAATTATATCATGCCATGATGTTTAGATAGACAGCATGTATCTGAATTATGGCATGCCAACCCATTTTCTAAAGACATAATATAGATATATCATCTCATCTTGTTTACATAGTCATCATATTTTGAATTATGTCATTCTATCCGTGAATTATATCATGCCATCATGTTCCCATCAACGGCATGTTTTGATTTATGGCATGCCAACAACTTTAATAGACACATCGTATAGTTATATCATGTCATCCTGTTTACATAGTCATCATATTTTGAAGTATGTCATTCTATCATGTTTAGTTAGCCATCATACATGTGAAATTGTGTCATGCTATCCTGTTTAATTAGCCATCATATATGTGAAATTATGTCCTGATACTCTGTTTGGTTAGACAACATAAATGTGAATTATTTCATGCCATGTTTTCTTCCTTACTATCCATTGCACCTGTCTATCTTACAATGTTTATACATTCAATTACTTTTCTTATTTATCAGCCATTTAAATTGGAGGGGGTGATGGCAGTATCTGTGGGAGTAAAAACACGGTCTTCAAAAAAGATCGTGCTATCTGTCGATGGAGATACAACCACGGTTGCACTTGCCCAAGAACCAGCCCCACCACACATAACCCAGACTCACGCAGATTGTACCCCTACCCCGTTAGACAGAGAACCAGCTACACCCCTTCTAACCCCAACCCCAGCAGATAGTAACCTAGTTCCTATTGACACAGCACCGTCTCCACCACAGAGCACCCAAACATGAGCAGTTAGTAAGGCAACTGCAGTGCCCAAAGCACGAGGACTACCACTCCGAACCCCAAGTCAACGCTTAAAGCAGAAGAAGACTTGTTCTCAGGTCAGGTTCCGTAGCTATAGTTCCTACTACATTTCTCTTGCATCACTGTATTTGCTCATACCAACTAATTTCAAATTTGAAGGATGCAATTGAAACTCCAATGGCACAACAGGTATGTTTTAAACCTGTTTCTTTAACGTGTTTGCTGTTGTAACTTCCTCTATGTTGATTTCAGTTTCAATTGAGTAAACAGTTATGTTCTCATGCCATGCACATTACAAGTGTTGTTATTGTTGTGTAGTTTCCCACACTTATATTCTGTCTATGCTGCTTTGTCTTAATAGATATAATTCGAAATTTACCTATCTTGATTTGGCAACATAAACTAGAATGAGATAGACCATACAGTGAACATACTACATAGATATATGTTTGTTTCATGTTGTTATCATGTCTACCTTACTACTGAACTGGTTTACCAAAATGAGTTTCATGTACTACATTGTAAACCTATGATGTGTTTGTTTGTTTCTCTTTTAGAGCGCGGATAAAATATTGGAGAAGAGCACCCCATTACGCAATGGTAAAGGAAGTAATGCAGATAAGGTTCATGATAGTGAGACATCCCTGTTGGTCTCCAAGAAAGCTGATAAAAACTATAATGAAGACATTGAGATAACCCCAAAGTCCTGTCTTGATGTAGTGTTCGAGTTACTGGCTACTACTGCTGGCACCAGCTCTTCGAACTTGTTGTCTGAATCAGTTCGGCTTCTTGAGTCTCAACTTAAAGTTGAAAGACATCGATCAGATGTTATGCGACAGGAAGTCAAAGAACTGAGGAAGTCCCTGCAGAATTCAGATGCATACTTTCTGGTGCAACAAGTGCTGGAGGATTTAAGCGCCAAACAAGAGAAAGTCAATAAGCTTGCTAAGCATCTTGCCAGCACTATGGGTACCCAGGATATTGTTTCTTGAGCTCTTCTGAAGTGGTTTCAGTTCTGGACTTGTTTTGTTGCGGCGTTTATATGCTGCTTTGTTCCCTATATTTGCACTAGGGGCGAACTTTGATGCCCAGTGGATGTAATATGAGTAATAGCCGTGATAGCCTAGCGTAAGTTGCTTGCACTACAAAAAATATACACTTCCGTGATGGTACGTGTTTGTCACAGTAGGTCGCGTTTTTTTCATGCATGTACATCCATGACGATTTTATGACAGAATCAAGATAGTCATACCTGTGCTGTCGTAGAAGTGTTCCATGACATTACCAAAATTATCATCATGGAAGTGTCCACTTCCATGACGATAAATCGCGCGTCACAGAAGTGCTTTCGTCAAGGGTGACCGACACGTGGCATCCACCGTAACGGAACGCCGTTAAGCTATCGGGTCGGGTTTTAGATCCGATAACCCGTTAACAGCCCCGACCAATGGGAAATTTCCACGTGTAGAATTCTTATTGGTCGGACGGAACACGTGTCAGCTCGTCGGTGGGTCAGATAGGCGCCTATGATATGTCGACACATGCCATGGCCCACCACTGGCCCATTTAGCTTACAAAGCCGGCCAGTTTGACTTGGTCAAAAGTTAACGGGCTGGCCCATGAAAAGCCTGTTAACGGTCTCTTCGCAAATAGCCCATTTTACGGCCCCTTAACTCACGACCCGTTAGGCCCTAAAGGAAATCGACCCAACAACGTCATGTGGGCCGTCAAATATAACACCAGCCCATTTCACTTTCGGCCCATGTATGGACCACGACGTCTTTCGGCCCATATGAGGCCTTCGTATCTTTCGGCCCTTTTCAGGCCCACGGTGACTCTAGCCCATAATGAATAGTAATTTTCTTTGTACCCATTAACGACCCGTGATTTACATGGGCCGTTTCCAGCCCGTGTTAGCTTTCGGCCTATTAACGGCCCATACGTTCTTGGGCTCCTTTTCGGCCCTCGATTACTTCTGGCCCGTTACTGGCCTATTCCCCTAATGGGCCAAATTCGGCCCATGGAAAGAGTCGGCCCGTAACTGTCATGTTCCCCTAATGGGCCAAATTCGGCCCATGGCAAGAGTCGGCCCGTTACTGGCCTTGTACCCGAATGGGCCAAATTCAGCCCATGGCAAGAGTCGACCCGTTTCTGGCCTGTTAACCCGTTGCACCGTTTCCAGCCTGTCCTATATTTTGGCCCATTAACGACCTGTTATGCCTGTTATAAAATTAAGCTTTTGCAGTCCTACGGCCTGTTAACGGCCCATTACCGTGCTGGGCCGATACCAATTACGCCCGATTACGGCCCATGTAGAACCATTTATCCGACGACCCGAGGCCCACCGATTACATGCCCATTTATCGATGGCCCGAGGCCCACCGATTACAGGCCCATTTATCGATGGCCCGTAGGAGACCCATGGATCATACGGCCCGTATATGGCGCATGGTAGTTGTGGCCACTAGCAAACCAGGGAAAAAGAAGAGTAGGAAATAAATAAGGCCGAAACTAACGCTAGGCTATTAAGGCGATTGCACAGATTACATCCACTCGGCATCAAAGATTGCCACCAGTGCAAATATAGGGAACACCCTACACTATACAAAAATGGCTTGCTGTTTTCTTCAGCCGATGGCTGCACATTAAGAATAAATTTTGTATCGCACCAAAGCAAATTACAACTATATAAAAAAAGGAAGGTTGGTGTCGGTGTCAAAACCGGCGGATCTCAGGTAGGGGGTCCCGAACTGTGCGTCTAAGCGGATGGTAACAGGAGACAAGGGACACGATGTTTTACCCAGGTTCGGGCCCTCTTGATGTAGGTAAAACCCTACGTCCTGCTTGATTAATATTGATGATGTGTGTTACAAGAGTGGATCTACCACGAGATCAAGGAGGCTAAAACCCTAGAAGCTAGCCTATGGTATGATTGTTGTTCGTCCTACGGACTAAAGCCATCCAGTTTATATAGACATCGGAGAGGGCTAAGGTTACACAGAGTCGGTTACAATGGTAGGAGATCTACATATCTGTATCGCCAAGCTTGCCTTCGACGCCAAGGAAAGTCCCATCCGGACACGGGACGAAGTCTTCAATCTTGTATCTTCATAGTCTTGGAGTCCGGCCGACGATGATAGTTCAGCTATCCGGACACCCCCAAGTCCGGAACTCCCTCAGTAGCCCCAGAACCAGGCTTCAATGATGACGAGTCTGGCGCGCATGTTGTCTTCGGCATTGCAAGGCGGGTTCTTCCTCCGAATAATTTATAGAAGATTGTGAACACCAGGATAGTGTCCGGCTCTGCAAAAATAAATTCCACGTACCACCGTACAGAGAATAATATTACACAAGTTCAATCTGCTGACGTATTTTGTGGCGTGACGTCACACCACTACCAAGCCTTTACTAGAATCATTTTTATTGTACCACCTCAGCGCGTTTAGCGAAGCGGTTTCCTTGGCACGTCTTGTCGAAGAAGAGATCGTGTTCCCCTTATTCCAGGATTCCCATAAATATGGACGTGGGTAACCCAACCGCGCCCGTTGCCACGCCCCCTCCATCGAAGGCGGGTTCCAAACGGTCATGGGGACGGCTCTTGGTATTCTTCCTCTTTATAACGAGACCAAGGCCCGTTCTTTTCCTTCAATCCTCTATCGAATCCGCCCCTCGCCCCGAGTTCCAACACCCAGGGCTCCAGATTCGGGTTCCTTCGATCTTCGACAATGTCCGGCCCCCACCTAAGAGGCCAGTGGATGCCCTCCTCCGTCACGGAAGAGGACGTGCTAAAGCTGAGAGACGCCAGGTACTTAACCTACGAGATTTCGCATAGGCTGCCTGCCCGAGGGCAAGTTATTCCTACTCCCGAGCTCGGCGAGAGCGTCGTGTTCGTGTCTCACCTCCGTCGGGGTTTAGGCTTCCCGACGGGTCCCTTCGTGAGGGGGGTCATGTTCTACTATGGGCTGGAATTCCATGACTTGGCTCTGGAGTCCATCCTCCACATCTCATCGTTCATTATTGTCTGCGAAGCCTTCCTCCGCACTACCCCTCACTTCGGCTTGTGGCTCAAAACCTTCAACGTGGAGCGGAAGATGATTGAGGGGCGTCAGGCAGAGTGCGGCGGGGCGGTTATAAGCAAGAGGGTCGATGCTCCGTGGCCCAAGGGCTCTTTTCAGGAGGAGCTCGACTTGTGGCAACAGGAGTGGTTCTATATCATCGCTCCCAGGGGCAGCAGGCAGAGGCCACCGCCCGTCTTCCGCTCGGGCCCTCCACAACAGCTGACGTCATGGGTCAACAAGGGGCGTGACTGGGGGCCGTCCAAAGACATACCCCTGTTGCTGGACCGGATTCGAGGCCTCCGAGAAAGGGAGATCAATCTCGTCGTAGTGGTACAGGTTATGCTGATCTGGCGCCTACTGCCCTGCAAACGTCGCCCCCTCCGCCTGTGGGAATTTAATCCGGAGGGGCCACGAGCTCTTCAACACTTCATGGGTTTGACACCCGCGGAGTTGTACAAACTGTTCTTCGGGTCGCAAGAGATGCGTCCGGACTTGACCGAGGATGCTGGCCTAAGCTGCAATCGCCCGGATACTCAAGTAAGTAGCCCTATGTCCGGACAAGTCGTCCATTTATTTATCGTGGGTTTGCCTTTTAACCAGCTATCCCTTGGACAGGAGTGGATAGCGCAAGCAAAACTAATACGGTGTCCGGCCCCCCTCCCTGAGACCACGCAGGATCCTGTGTTAATCAAAATGTTGGAGGTTGCACCTTCGGAGGAGGACGAAGGGGGGCACAGGGGAACTACCACCTCTGCCAAGGAGGCTTTCAGTAAGGGAGGAATCGAGAGTCCCTCCTTCCAGGGGGAGAAGAGGACCGCTTTCGAAGACCAGGAGGCCAAGGCCTCAAAGCGGGGAAAGAAATCTATACCGGAAGGTCCTATGCCGGGAAGAGCCCCGGCCGTACTGTCTCCTCGGAGGAATCAGCCCTCCAGCGAGCCGTAAGTAAAAAAGGGGGATTTTGTAATAGTGGACACCCCTGCTTAATTTTTAAGAGTAACCGAAGTTTTCACCTTGTAGTTCGGATCTCAGCCCATCTCAGCACAGCTCATCTTCGGGAGACCTTCGTCCGAAGATGATGGAGAGCGAAACGCCTCCATCTGCCGCCCCGTCGTGTGGGGCGGGCGACCCTGAGGTGTCGTCACAGAGGGTCTCCCCGAGTCCGGCGGGGCCGGAGAGTTCGGCACCCATTGGAGTACGGCCGGTGGAGCTGCAAGATTTGCTCAAGAGGGCGGCTATCTCAGAAGATCACCGCACATTGTTGAGTATGGTGATTGAGAGGATCTCGTCCGTCGAAAGCGGGTTGTGTGAGGCCGTCGGAAGTTTGCTGACGGGGTTTGAGGTATGCAAAAAATGACATACCTTTTGATAGTTTTGCACATGAAGTGCCCCCTGTATAGATAGTAGCCTCTGAGACTTGGTATGCTGTCGAAAGCGACAGCGTGCCGAGGATCATAAACTCGGTTATAGATAGTCGCCTTTCCTATGCAGGTGGCGGATCGTTCGGTGGCCAGCCGGACTGATGGAGTTGCCGAGCTGAAGAGGCAACTCGACGTTGCGGATGCGGACATCTCGCTGGTCAATAAATGACTTGATGAGTCACAAGGTATGTGGTTGCTCCGCGGTCGCCTAGTAAGGGAGCTGACGCCCATTCCTTACAATTTGTATGCTTGATGCAGATGGTGCTGCTGCTGTGGAAAACCTGCGAGCAGAGCTTGCTCGGGCCAAGGAGCAAGCCAGAAAAAACGAAGCGGCTGCCTCGAAGGCAGCGGAAGATCTAGAAGCCGAGAAGGCTGCTCACTGCCGAAGCAGGGAGGGGATGGCCGGAATGGCCGCGAAATTAAAAGATGTTACCGACCGCCGGGAGGTTCTTGAAAGAGAACGCCGAGCGGAGCAAGAGGACCTGAAGAAGGCCGACACCGAAGCCAAGGATGCCCGTAGTGCAATGCGGGCTATGAAGGAGGAACTGCGTCAGGTCAGAGACATTGTGGCTGGAAATCCCTTTATGCTGCATAGAAAGTTCACGGATCCAAAGTATGCTCAGCTGGGCCGATTGTGCGGTGCGGAGGATCCTTATCTGGATTTGGCGGCGAGTGCGGCGGATGCAGTCGTGCACTTCCGAAGCCAGGAAGATCACGAAATGGAAGAGCTTTTCTGGTCTCAATTCCATGGTCCGGAGCGTCCACTTCCGTTGAGTGATCGGCTGGTTGAGTGGGCTGAGCTGAATAGATTGTCCGGACTTGCCATGACGGATGTGGTCGCTCATCTGTGGCCGGAAAGGCCCAAGCCGAAGAGTTATTTTGGCTTGTTGCAGCAATTCCTTGGGGCGGTGCCGCATATCGGGGCGATAAAGCGGTCAGCATGCATAGAAGGTGCATGGATGGCTCTCACCCGTGTTAAGACATACTGGGCGGAGATGGATGCCACCGCTGTTGCATCCCGGGGTTCGGACGAAAGTCGATTCCCCACCGAGCACTATTTTGAGGAAGTCCTGCAGGGCGCTCGTTTAATAGAGTCGCAGTGCTCGAAAGATGTTATGTTTAAATGACATGTATGATTTCTGAGATCATGTTTATAATGCAATAGCTTTTTATACTTGTGCGTTCAAGTATTGAACTATCTCCTGTGCGGCCGTATGTGTATGTATAATCTGAAAGATGGCAGTCTTTGGCTTCAACCCCCACGCACATGGTGCGAGGGTGTTTGCAAAAAGAAAAGCGCTTTTTCACACTTAATCCAACGCCTTGGTCCTTTTAAGGAGGTGATAGCGTAGCAAACTAGGCAACCGGACTATAATGCTTTATCACTTTCACTTAGCCATAGGAGCTCGAATGTGGGGCTACTATATAGCCCCTAGCGGCACCGCTCTTCTCCGAACTCAGGGCGCGTATGTGCCTGACCGGTAAGCGGTCCTTCATCAAAGCGGAGGAATTCTAAACATTCCAATGGTCGATCGAGTGGTTGACCAGTCTCTCGCTATATCATGATAGTCAGTTTTCGGCTTTGTCTACTGAGGTGCTCGCCCGGCCGAACCGGGGCACAATCGCAGTAGTTCTCCTAGTGCCGCGTTAGCCGATGGAGCGGAACGTAAGGCAGCAAAACACAGGAGCCGGGCAAACCCAACATTTGACCAAAGACATGATTCGGAGCTGATGCATATAAGGCCTAACTCGAGACGCCGAACACTCCCTGAGGTGTTCGGTCTTTATGATACCGGGCAGAACAATGCCCTAAGCCCCTAGTGTCCAGGTACAGGCGGGAACTTCTGACGCGGCCGATGCCAAAACGCCAGCCTCCTCCTCGACTATGGTAGGAAACTGGGGGATGTGTATCAACAAGAGACAGTAAGAAAGGTTTACGCAGGGTCTTAATCTGAAAAGAATCCTTGCAATGGGTCCCTGCTGCACGTCTGCGCCTGTGTCTCCGTTGTGCTGTATCCTGGATGGGTGTAGCACGTGCTTCATCTGTAAAAGAGAAGGACTTAGTTTCTAAGAAATATCGTGCAAAAGTTGTATTAAAATAAAGTATAATTTGGAAGATGAAGAAAGTTGAGCTTTATTGGCTCTCATCATTTATACGCGCGGCCCCTTATAAAGGGGGTATGCGGCTGGGAAGCCCCTTGTTTATTTACGCCGGACTTGCCTAACCGTGTCCGGGGTCTGAATGACCTGTTTTTAGGGGCCTTGACCTGCAAGGTCAGAGTGGCTGTCAAGGCGGCCTCACGTTCTCCGTGGTCGAGGAACACTCAGAGTTACTCTTTAATGAGATTATGTCGCGTGGACCGGGCATTGTAAGTATAAGAGACGTGTAGTGTGGTATTGCGTTAAAGCGGGCGAAAGCTTTGCGTCCCAGTAGTGCTCGAGGGCCACTGTGAAATAGGGCGATATGGAGAGTGAGATTTTCGCGACGGAGGTTGTCGGATGAACCGAACACAACCTCTAGTGGTACAAAGCCTGTATAATTGGCTTAAAGGCCTGGCGTCACTCCTTTGAAGGAAGTGCTGTTATGGCGAATTTTGGTAGGGTCTACCCCCATTCTCCGGACGGTGTCCTGATACGGCAGGTGCCGCGCTGTGTTTTCGTGTTATCACATGAAGTGAGTTCACTGTTTTGACTTCTAGTGGGAAAGTCTTCTGTTTTCCGGAGTGCTGCTTTTGGGGTTCGTCACTTTCGCTTGGTGTGTCGAGCCCCTTGCGTTCGGCGTTAAGTCGGCCGGACTGCTTGAAGACCCAACAATCTCTGTGGGTATGGTTTGCAGGCTTCCCGGAGGTACCATGTATTTGACATAGCCTATCCAGAATCTTGTTTAGGTTGGATAGCTCGTCATTGTTGTCCTTGAGGGGCAGTGCTTTGTTATTCGGCCGAGAGCTTTTGAATCCGGCGTTGACTGCCGTACTATTTGGGCCATTTTCCTTATTCCGGCGCTGATCTTTTCTGCGTCATGATTTCCCATTTCCATCCCTGACTTCGGATGTACTCGGGTCGCTGGTGCTGCATCTAGCCAGCCAGCTGTCTTCCCCCGCGCAAAAGCGGGTCATGAGGCTTGTTAGTGCGGCCATTGTTCTTGGTTTTTCCTGGCCGAGGTGCCTGGCGAGCCATTCGTCTTGGACGTTGTGTTTAAAGGCTGCTAAGGCTACAGCGTCCGGACAGTCAACTATTTGGTTCTTTTTAGTGAGGAACCTGTTCCAGAATTTGCGTGCTGACTCTCCGGGCTGTTGAGTTATGTGACTTAAATCGTCTGCATCCGGAGGGCGGACATAAGTCCCCTGAAAATTTGCTCGAAACGCATCCTCAAGCTCTTCCCAACTTCCAATGGTATTTTTTGGGAGGCTTTTGAGCCAATGCCAGGCTGGCCCTTTGAGCTTGAGGGGTAGGTACTTTATGGCATGGAGATCGTCTCCTCTGGCCATATGTATGTGTAGGATATAATCCTCAATCCAGACTCCGGGGTCTGTTGTTCCGTCATATGCCTCTATGTTTACGGGTTTGAATCCTGCTGGAAATCCATGATCCAGTACCTCGTCGGTGAAACATAGTGGGTGTGCGGCGCCCCTGTATTTGGGTGTGCCATTGTCTTCAAATGCTCGGCGGGTTATGTTGCTTCCTGGAGTCTTCTTTTTTGGCCCATAGATAGACCTGGGCGGGTCATCCTTTTTCCGAGGATCTTTATGCTGATCGTGTGTCGGCTTGTCTGCAGCGCCCCTTGCTGTTCTTGGCCTGTCATCTGGTCGTCTATCCGGCCAGGCGGCTTCTTTCTTTTTTGACTGTGGGGGCTCTAAGGCCTCCTCGTCAAATTCGGGCAACAGCTTGCGCTTCGGGTAGCTCTTTGTCTGGTGACTAGCGCCATATTTATCTGCGGTGTTGAGTACTTTGCTCCATCTCATTCTGAGTGCGTCCTCCGCTGTTTTGAGCTTCCACTTTTGCTTCTTCATACTTCTTGCAGTGGCGACGAGCCTTTTATGAAGGTCCATATGCTCTGGTGATGTGAGATCGTCTTCGCCGGGGATGGGTTGCTTGGCGGTATGTTCGTCGTCCACTGCTTCGCCCTGCTCTAGGGCTGGGTCCGTATGGGTGCTGTTTTTATCGAGGCCGGTCTTCGGGCGGCGCTTGCATCGCCGTTTTGGTTGTCTATTGGGGGAGTTGTCCTTTGCCACGTCCCGTTTTTCCTCATTATCGCTTCCTTTTAGTGTATCCACCATGTATACGTCGTGAGTTGGGGTGGCTTTCCAGTGCCCGCTAGGCGCTGGTTCTTGGTCGTCTCCGGCATCGTCATCCATACCGTCGATGTCTTCGGAGTCATAGTCTAGCATGTCGGTTAGATCGTCGACAGTGGCTACTAAGTGGGTGGTGGGTGGGCTTTGAATTTCTTCGCCGTCCGCATCCCAACCGTCCTGACCGCAGTCCGGCCAGGGCTCTCCTGATAACGAGAGATACTTTAGCGTACTCAAGATGTCACCGAAGGGTGAGTGTTGAAAGATGTCCGCTGCGGTGAACTCCATGATCGGTGCCCAATCGGATTCGATCGGAGGGGGCACGGGAGGTTCGGAGTCCGGCAAGGAGTCCGGCGCCTCGGAGTCACGAGCTTCATGAGGGACAAGGTCAGTGTTCGGCTCTATTGCCGTAGAGGTTGCAGCCCCCGAGGCGGTGTCTAGCCATCCGTCGTCGATCTGCGTAGCCGGCTCCGAATTGAAGATCGGAGTGGGCTCGAGTGCAGCCTCCAGGGTACTGTCCGACTGCAGAGCTAAATCATGCTCGCCGTGACAGTGCGGCACGCTCGGCTGTGGCTCGAATCCATCGAGGATCAGGTCCCCGCGGATGTCAGCCGTGAAGTTCAAACTTCCAAATTTGACCTGGCGGCCAGGGGCGTGGCTTTCGAGCTGCTCCAGTTGGCCAAGCGAATTGGCCCGCAGTGCGAAGCCGACGAATACGAAGACCTGTCCGGGGTGGAAGGCCTCACCCTGGACTGCGTCGTTGATGATGATCGAAGAAGCCATCGAGCCTATCGGTGACGACACAGAGGAACTCTCAATGAAAGCACCAATGTCGGTGTCAAAATCGACGGATCTCGGGTAGGGGGTCCCAAACTGTGCGTCTAGGCGGATGGTAACAGGAGACAAGGGACACGATGTTTTACCCAGGTTCGGGCCCTCTTGATGGAGGTAAAACCCTACATCCTGCTTGATTAATATTGATGATGTGTGTTACAAGAGTGGATGTACCACAAGATCAAGGAGGCTAAAACCCTAGAAGCTAGCCTACGGTATGATTGTTGTTCGTCCTACGGACTAAAGCCATCCGGTTTATATAGACACCGGAGAGGGCTAGGGTTACATAGAGTCGGTTACAATGGTAGGAGATCTACATATCCGTATCGCCAAGCTTTCCTTCCACGCCAAGGAAAGTCCCATCCGGACACGGGACGAAGTCTTCAATCTTGTATCTTCATAGTCTTGGAGTCCGGCCGATGATGATAGTTCGGCTATCCGGACACCCCCTAGTCCGGAACTCCCTCAGTTGGCATAAAACTTAACAGTCTAGCAGATAAATGCACCGCCAGAAGTTCAGAAGCTCAGTTCATTTGACCTGACTGTTACGTTTTCATGTTGTATTGTCCGATGGAGCATCATAACCCTCGCCTTCATTTCCCCTAGGCTCCTAAACAACATAGCAAATGTCTGATAGTCTGGTTTCAAAACCATGCATATCTTGACGACATTGAGCAATGTTTCTCCTTGTTTCACAAAGGGCCTCTGTTAGGGAATGGACTTGTGTCTGGAGCGCAGATATAACATTGCTTTGAGCTTGCATATCTTGATCATGAGGCAGTTTGGATGATATTGCGTTAACAACCAACCCAGTATTACGCAGGAACGTGCTTTCGGCACTATTAGTGGATAGGTACTGACCCACTACAGCAAGAGCTGACATTGCGGTTATAGTTGCCTCGCCACCTTCAGAAGGTGGCGGTTCCACCATTTTTTCCATAGCTCGCTAAAAAGTTGAGGTTTTACATTAGTAGTACCAGAACATAAGATATTAAGTAGGCAGCAAAACCAAACAAAATAGCTTTGGTCTATATACAAACTTATTCTGGTGAACCCATGTAAAATATTAGTTGTATTTTATTGCAAAGTACATAATAAAACTAGGTTCCAAACATATGACCATGTACCATCGCTAATGTATTGTCTATTTCTTCACATTGTATTGAGGGCTAAGGATAAAGAGACGAAGTTTATAATACGGTAAGCATAGTATGACATCATTCATATCACAAAACAACTGAGAATAGACAAACAGGCAATTGTAACATTGTGTGGGCAAGTCCAGCACGGAACTAGATTACGGGTCAAGATCAAAGGAACATCACTCCTCTCTTTTGAACCTTGTAAGGTGCAATGATACGCTAAGACAATTGTGTATAAAATTTAAAAGAGTAATAGAGATTGGCTGCAAACCATGCAGTTCAAGGCACAAGTCAGAGTAAGTAGTAGTTAAAAGGCATGAGGATTAAGGACTTACAACAGCGGCTTTGACTGGTGTAGTCATGCCCTTCTTCTTGTTGGTGTGACAGTCCTTGAAGATTTCCACATCATTTGGTAAAGGTACTTTTTGGTCCTTGTGGGCTCTCCTATGCATTTCGAACAAGTCAATATAGATCTGATAATATGGTACAGTGAAAAGAGTGAAATAGCAGCTAATTACAAGAGCCTCGCAGTGTGTAATATAGCTACGAGATCCTGTCGTCTGTTGGAATTTCACTTTCGTATGGTTGGCCTTGTTCTTTGAATAGTTCACCTACAAGAAGATAGATTTGTGTGGCACATACATAAATAGGACTTCAACATGTGATCTGATCACATATATATAATGTACCTGATACTTCGGATCATACCAGTGTTTAACAAGGCCCCTCCAGTCTTCATCTGATATATTTTCCACTGGAGATGTTTGGGAAAGTTCACTGTTGGCCTTGACTTCAAAGTGAGCTTTCCTCAAGTTATACTGATACTATCACAGAGCAGACTTGAAAACATGGGTGCAAGCTTGTCTGGTTGCATCATCTTGGCTATCCAACTTGAACCTCATCTATTGAAAATTATGGGAGTCTCATTATCAGCAACCTAGAAAGTATGGGACAGAGCAAGACGATATTACTAGTTTCCATACATAACCATACTTACAGATAAATGGTCGAGGAAGGTGTTGAACTGGGTTTCATCTTTGTCATTCCTGTACTGAATCCATGTTGGGAGGATACATACATGACAGCTAACGGCAACCGATGCCTCTGATACTAACTTGGCTGACTCTGTAGCATCACGTGGCCTTTTTAAACCTGCCTCAAAACAGATCTCCATTCTTCCTCCTCTAGATTTAGTTAACCTATCGAGCATTATCCCTGATGTTTGTTTCCTCTTGCGCCTAGGTGCTAGTCCAACAACGAACATAGGAAGTGTTAGTGTACATCAAATTATGAGACTACATATAAAGAAGCATGCAACTGTAACTTGACTCTAGCAACTACCTTCTTGCTGTTGAAGCTCACAAGGTTCATCTAATATTGCCAACTCGTCTTGTGTCAAGAGTGCTTGCGAAGTAGTGTCAGGTGGCAAGGGAGCTTGGGAACGTGCTGCTAGCTCAATTGACGCACGAGTAAGTCGTGCAGCTGGTAGTACTGTGGTAGGTGTTGCAAGAACTAGGGCTTTCTCTGCTTGTTTGGTGGCAGCTATTTGTTTCTATTTGGCTTCTTTTGCAGCTCGTGTAGCATGGGATGCCGTGTTTGTAGAATTTTTCGCTGGACTTTGACCTTCTATTGCACCATCAGTACCAGCAGAATCTGCAGGATTCATCCGCTTCTCATTCCCTGCCATTCTGTGTTTCTTCCTCTTTCTCTGTGCCATGTTAAGTCAAGCCGACAAGAAAAACGAATAGCAATTTAGTTCTTTAGAACAAATTGATGCGTGATGCAGACAAACTGAACTTTGATGTTAGACAACCACATGATAGGAGGATGTAATATGTATGAAAAACAGGACGGAAGAGATAGCCAGAACTATGATGTGTATACTAAGAAGAAGACATTTCACCAAATTAGAAGCAATGCAATGGAAGGTAGACACCATATGAAAGATGCTACAAATATCGCTCTGCCAAGTTAACAGTGTCTCATCATAAATGGCGTTCAAACAAATGTGAAGCAGTACAAGAAATAAATCATATGCAAGATGCAAACAACATCACACTACCATGTTAGAGGTCTCTCGTCATTAGTGCCATTGCATATTCACGGCATTTCATATTCACAGCTTATGATGTGTAAACTAAGGAGAAGGCATTTCAACAAATTAGAAGCAATGAAAGCTAGACACCATATAAAAGATGCAACGAATATCACTCTACCAAGTTGAAATTGTCTCGTCATAAGTGTCATTTCAACAAATTAGTAGTACAAGCTAGAAAAGAATGTGAGATGTAACCTATATCACACTCCGAAGTCAAACGTGTCTTATGATAAGTGATTGTTGCAGGTTACACAACACTAGTAATTTGATGTAAGAACATGGTGTGATAGACAGATATTGTATGTTCTAGAAACAGGAACACGTGTCTTATTCAAGTATAATGTGTAAAGTAAGCAGATGGAATTCAACAAAATTAGAAGCAATACAAGCTAGACATCACACATAACATGCAACCACATATAACAGTGCCAAGTTAGAGGGAGCACCAATGATGCTACACTAGGGGAGACGTGCTCATCATAAACACAACTTTGTTGAGTTTCTATGCATGTGTTGTCTTGGAAATCATCTTGGGGGTGTGGAGGAGTAGAAACTATAGAGGCCCTCCGTTCGGAAGGAGCACCTTTATCCGCTGCCTTGCTAACTTCCTTCCGCTTTATTGATTTTGAATTGTCAAGTAAAACCGACAAGAAAAAGCAATAAAATTCTCTCTTCAAAACAAATTCATGCATGATACTGACAATCACTACTTTGATGTAAGGCAAACACATGATACCAGGATGGAATATGTACGAAAAAACAGGACAGCATGGCATGTTCACAACTGTTTGTGTAAACTAAGCAGAAACCATTCCAGCAAATAAGAAGCAATGCAAGCTAGACACCACATGAAAGATGCAACCAATATGACTCTGCCAAGTTAAAAGCGTCCCATCATAAATGGAATTTCAACAAATTAGAAGCAGCGCATGCTATAAATCATATGAAAGATGCAACTAATATCGCACTACATATACTAAAGGTGTCTCATCATATTGATTGATGCGGGATACAAAAAAACAATAGTTTTATGTAAGGACATGCTTAATAGACAGATGTACTATGTACTAAATACAGGAAGGCATGTCACATTAACAGGTATAATGTACTCCCTCTGTCCCATAATGTAACGTCTTACATTATGGGACAGAGGGAGTACATTATACCTGTTAATGTGACATGCCTTCCTGTATTTAGTACATAGTACATCTGTCTATTAAGCTAGTGCCAAAAAACGTCTTACATTATGGGACGGAGGGAGTATAAGCTAAGCAGACTAGCACATGCAGTTTAACCAGATTGGAAGAATTACAATTTAGACACCATATGCAACATGCAACCACATATCACGCTGCCAAGTTAGAGCAAGCACCTGCGATGGTAGTGTAGGGGAAATGCTGTAATCAACTACAGAGCTATGTTCACTATCTTCATCTAGCATTTCTGTTTCTTGAGAATCATGTCTGGAGGCTGACACTGCATTTTTTAAATGAGGAGTAGTCCCCTTGCCTGCCTGCCTCGTCATAAGTGATTGATGAGGGATACACAAGAGCATTAGTTTGATGTAAGAACATGGTTAATACACAGATGTACTAGTATGTACCAAAAATAGAAAGGCATGTCACATTCAAAGGTATAATGTGTAAGCTAAGCAGATGCAATTTAACCAAATTGGAAGCAATACAAGCTAGACATCCGGCTGGAGTGGTGAACATGATCATCTAGGACCTGAGATCCTGGTGGGAGGCGGGCTCCTTCGCCACCATCGCGGCTTTTTAGTTGGCTTCCAAGTGATGCCTGTCTTTGCTGGGCTTGTCACTGGCTCGGCCAGTGCCCTGACTAGCTATTTGTCTTCTGGTGCTCACAGGATGGTGGTTCATGTAAAAAATATCTTTCCTTGTCTTAATAAAGACCGACTTCGGGCTTTCTAATACAAGCTAGACACCATATGGAACATGCAACCACATATGACACTGCGAAGTTAAAGCAAGCACCTGGGATGGTGGTTCATTGCGAGCGAGGTCATCAACTCCAGAGCTACGTTTACCGTCTCCATCTTCTGACACTGCACCCTTTATAGTGCTGTAACGTGCCGTGCCTAGCCGCGTAGAAAGCTGGCATGACTTGTCTCTTTTCTTCTTTGCTTCTCTCGAGGTAGACTCTGAAATACCCTTGCATAAAAACACAATAGTGAGAGTATGGGTGAAGTGTGTGTGCAGAACTAGTGCACTGTAAAAGTAGCAGATAGTAGGTGGCTGAAAAATAAATGACAGGAGACATATGATAGCTCTACAACATTGCATGGCAAACAAAATTAGATTATACTCCGTATGATTTTGTAATATATGAGCACAGGAAATGCAGGTACTCCTCCAGCACACCACCACATGTGGTCATATCTAAGATAACAGTCGACTGAAAATAAATAGGTCAGTCGATTTTTTAATGAACCGTCCGATCTATAAGGAACGGGCAGATGGCCTTCGTCTACCTCCTGCCAGTCACTATTGACGATCTTTCTTGAACCTCCAGCAACCACCGGCCGAGACCCCTGCCTCCGCTGCCTCGCCCTCCCATCGACCTCACACCACCGCCGTGCTTGGCAGCACCCTCAGGCCATCCCTTTAATCCCGGCCGACCTCCAAATCGGGCACCAGTAGCTCTAGGCCGCACACGCCCCTAAGATAAACACCAAGGCGCTGCTTCCCCGGTTTAATAGTCATACTAGCGCCTATTACGTCGGGTAATGCTTCCGTTAATTGGGAATCAACTGGCCAGAAATTGAAATTCAGGGGGGCGACGGACCTCTAGCTAAGATGAAATAGTATATGAGGAGAAATCTTGTGCATCGCGAGTTACTAGGAACATCTAGTATCAAGAAGAAGCGGTCAACTAGTGTCTTCTGTGGGATGAATACCATGCAAGCAGAGACGTAAGATTAGCACGAATAAGGGAAGAGGAGTACCTTCTTCGGTTGTCGGTGTGGTTACCTCCACATGTCGTGCCGATCTTATTCTTTTTACCGGGGAAACCGATGTTCTGGAGGGTGCAGGCTTGGACGAACCCATCGCCAAATTGGTGACTGTGTTGTCGTGGCCGTATGTCGGCGGAGGGGAAGCAGATCCGAGGCGGCGAAGGACGGCGTAGCAGGAACAGCTCTGGTGCGGTGGAGGGTGGCGAAGTTGGAGCGGCAGCGGTGAGGCGCAGGACGGCGTGGTTGAACTGGCTCAGGTACGGACGGCTCGGCCTCGGCTTCAACTACTAGTCGTGGAGGGCGTTGTGGTTGAGGTTGCTGTGGACGACGACGTCGGGGTATCGGCTCTGGCGTGATGGAGGAGGGCGGCGGTTGATGGGTGGGATGGGGTGGCGGACAGAGGACGCCGGGGTTTCGCGGCTGGTGGAGAGGTAGTTTTGGCTCCCACGGAGTATGAATGGGGAATCGGACGGGTGGGGGGAACCATGTTTCGGTCTAGGACGCGCTTGTTTTTGGCTTTTTTGAACAGAAGATGGGACGCGCTTGTTTGAAATTTGGGGAAAGTACAAACTTTGCCCCCCTCTTAAATTTCGGACCTACTGCGGGTCGGGGGTAGGATGGTAATCCCAGGTGTCCCAAATAGTGGGCGGGAGCGATTTCGGTCGCGCGCATGTGTGTTTAGGCGGCCATTGTGTATGAATGTTTTTCGGAGGCGGTTGAGTGGCGTCTAGATGAAGCTACAAACGTACCCCGGTTTAGACCTTTGGACGTCGGGCCAGTAGGTTTCACGGGTCGGAGTTATTAGAAAAGTAATTTCCTTGTACTACCAAACATTGGTCTCACGCAGTTTCGGGCGAGTAGAGGCTCTTTTGGCGCTTTGTTCGAAATTTTGAAACACAAGCATTCACGTTTAGAGTACTCTTGAACTATGAGGATTGGCCTAAATAGATAATGTTATATTTGACCTTGTATGTTTGAAAATCTCATTAAATTATCCGCTTCTTTTTGAAATTTTGACACTTGAAAATCCTATAACTACGATTATTTTGGAATGGAGGAGCTAAATTTGAATCTATTTTGTACACGACTACATATGCTATTATGTACAAAATCAGAGCAAAGATTGGTGCCCTCATAATTTAGGTATGGTTTACAAATGCCATGATATCAAATTCAAATAATTGAATGGACTTCATGTTGAATTCGATTTTTTTAAACCACCTTAAGTTGAATTCAAATGTATGCTAGTTCATAGGTAGCTATTTATAATGTCCATTGCGTAACTTTCGTATGTATAATGTGCTTTACACACACAACATGAACTATACTCACATTTATATTCGATTGCTAAAGCGCATTGTCTGGAGTTCAAAATACTAACTATGTGGATCAATTGTGTCAAATAATAACATAGACATGCTCAAATTCGATAGAATCTAGATGTTTGATGGATCAAACCGCTCCTTACGCGAATTGCAAATATCATGATCCCATCCTAATATTTAGATACAATTTATATCTTTAACCAATGTGTAGAGCAGTCTTTTACGTGTAGTTTCACTCTCCATCGGTGGTCTCTCACACATGCTCACACACTCTCTCCCGAGGTGTCTTTCTCGCACACATGCTCTAGATATAACCCTCCCTCCCTCTCGTAACCATTTACAACTGTTTTCACTAACCTTTATCACAAGCACTCTTCCTCTCGCAAACATACACACGCACAATCCTCATCGACCCTTTCTATATACATGGACCTGCCTACGTGTCTCATGTACGCACATTATCTTTACGCATGTCTCTCACGCATTGTCTCACACCTCTCTTCCTAATCGACGAGTATGATTCTAGCAGAGCATTATATAGGATGCCCCTTAAAGTTAGGTTGGATGAATAGTAATATTAGAGATAAAGGGGTTACCTTAGTTCGAGAACCTAGGGTTACAAATCCTAGCCGGCTTTGTCAGTGGACACAGAGTCCTTCACAATTCTGCTATCTTTGTCTTCTATGACTAGTCATCCATGGGTCTTCCTAAATGTGTCACGGGCCGACCAATGTGGCACAGGATGGAACCGAACGAAGGGCCTCACCTCAACCCACCGGACCTCACGCGGTGACACACCCTCTGCCCCCACGTCTCATTATCTTCTCACACCCACACATACCAACACAAACACCACACACATAGAAATTTTCTCCTGGTGCCTCTATTCCCTCCCCCCTTGCATATACACACTCAAGGGAATGGAATCTCTTGTCGTGACGTCATATTTGTCTCTCTCTCTAGACCACTCTCATTTCTCGTGCTATCTCTCCCACGCCACCCCCCCCCCCCCCCCCGTCGGCCCCTCTATCCATGCCCCTCTCGAATATGTAATACACACACATACCTCTCTAGGCCCCGCCAAATGCATCAACTACACATTCACACATGTTACATCACGTACCCCATTGATCTAAAAAGCCCTCTCTTCACGTTTATTTCACATACAACATTCCTTTTGAATAAAGTGTGGCCAAAAAATTATTTTAGAGTTTCTACATATATGCAACATTACAAAGTTATATGGAGGAGTACGAACGCTAAATTGCATTGCATGGTGCCCACAATGATATTTATTCCGCACTGTGAATTTGTATATTTTTATACTATATACAAAGTTAGTCATAATAAAGAGAAACGAAGAGCATCTCTCTCTCCATCGCATACCCCCCCCTGTACGCCCCTTTCCCGTATGCACACAAAACTATCTCCAGGTCCTCTAAAAGTAAGGCCCCAGAAAATTCACGCGTGTTTCATCTTTCTCTTGCGATATATGCAATGACGATCATTCTATTTGAAGCGAAAGAACCATACATACATTGGACTTCATAATCCACTCATTACGGTCACCGTTTACGTTTAGTGGTTATTATACAGTCACGGGCTCACTGTACAACTCTGTATTTGCTCATGACATGACTAGTTGACCAGTTAAACGCTCCACGTGGCACCTCTAGTGTTGCATCACATTATCTCACTACCATCGTGCCCACCTGTCGACTTGTATCTACTCTACATCTACACTCTTATAAAATACATAAAATACACTCCTATAAAAAACAGAGTTGGTGATGATGGTGTGCCTGCCATCCTGCAATATAGGCCGTCCGATTTATATCTCACAGATAGGAAAGAAACTATGGCAACTTTGCAAAAAGGTACCCACACACCTCTCCACATTTGAAAATAAGGCCTTCCCTCGTTCATCCTTTTCTCTCACAAGATAAACAAGTCATACAAATGCATCTTGATGTTACGTGCAACGCACGGGCATCTTGCTAGTAAGAATGAAAACAAACAACAAAAAAATATTTTGACGTGGTTCGAATTCATGACTGCGGGCACAGCGGACAAGGTGGCCTTGTATTAGTATGCTGAGCCGTCTGTTTTAACACACAGGAGCTGGTGTGGTGATTATACACACATGCACGCATGCACACGAACTGCATCCACACAACACTCACACAAACACATGCACCCACGCACGCACGCAACACACACGTACACACGCAGCCACGCACGCACGCAACACTCACATGCACACATGCATGCATGCATGCACACACCAGTACACCACACGACCAACACACACTCTCACGCTCAAGTGCTCAACCTACACGTGCATGCGCACACATCGGGCCCTGACAAACACATACACAACCAGGTGATTCCCGCACACGGGTTGGAGCCTTGTCGCGCCTGCGTAAATTTGTGTTTATCTGACCTTTTCCCTATGCGAACTGACAGGTGGGACCCACAAGGAACATGGTCAACTTAACTAGTCAACATGGCACCATGCAGACTATTTGGCCGGTCAATAGAGTGCAATCCGATGCTGAACTGTGAGCAAGTGACCGGATAATCACCGCAAAATGTATATAGTGATCGTAATCAGCTTATTCTGAAGTTCGGTGACCATATTACGCTTTTCTCTCTGTAGGGCCTCCAAAACTACATCTCTACACGTTCTCGCATGTTACATCTAACAACTATGCAATACAGCACTACTACTACACTCTAACACAATAAATCATATGTGTTTTTAGTTTTACTAGATATCATATTGTTACTTATAATTATTCAGTTTGCAAACATTAAAATTGCCTTTGAAATGTATGGCCAGTATCATCTACCGCGCAGGAAAAATTCCGCCCTTTCCTATTTAATCGGGTTTGTATCGATGGATTGTGCGAAGCAGCAAAACTATAGTACTATACAGTACAAGTGACAGTTCAGTGAGCCGTCGTGTCGTCTACTCCTCCGTCGTAAGAGTGGAGCGCTCGCTTTCATAAATCTTCTAGTCCCTTTTGCTGACATGTGGGAAATCAAGCTACCGGGTCCACGTGCCATACCGGAATACAGTGCAGAGCAGCCGGGGTGAAGCACCCCAGTCATGGCGCCGGTGTAGTAATGAGCAATGAGGCGTCAAATCACAAAGCTGCACCTTTCCCACAGTTAAGTTGGAGGGATGAAGTAATAATGCTAAAAAGAAGAAGTTGGAGGGACGAAGCAACCATCATTTCACTCGTTGCTGAATCCGCTTCTCCCTCATCTTCTTCAACTTAACCACGTGTTACTTCTGTCGTTGTTCTGCCTCATGTGGGACGCGGATCGGCTTGGTAAAGCACTGACATGTGGGACCGCATGTTAGCAAACCGCCAGGACAACATCCTCCGAAAATAAGAAACCTCCCCCGCCATCCGCGCGGCAAAATCACCTCCTTTTTACTAATCTTGATTCTATAATTTTTTTAGATCAATATAATTGAGATTTGTATAGATAGCACATAGGAGCAAAACCAAGTGGTACGGTTAAGGGCATCCACAATGTGTAGCCAAATGTGAAAATAGCTTTTGGCATCGTGGGAACCATTGTGGACGGTGTTGCCAAAGCCAAAAAGATGGAATCGAAGCTCCCTGATTGATTGATTGAAGGAATAGAAAAATGCAACGTCTCTCCTCTTTCTCCCATGCTTGGATGCATGTAGTACAGTATAGAGCACAGAGTCTACTCCCATGTCCCTTCTATCACAAATCACAAAGCAGTGAGGCGTCAAATCACAAAGCACGGACGAAGCAAACATCATTTCACTCTTCACTGACTCCGCTTCTCCATCGTCTTCTTCGAGAAACCATCTCACTGCACTAGTACTCCTAGTAGTAGTACTAGTAAAGGACTTCCTGGATGCAAATAAGGCAGTTGTCTCGGCTTGCAGGCGGCACTTGCAAACGACTTACCGTGGTCTCCCTCAATGGTGTTCTCCGTTGAACGCACTTCGCCAAACCACAAAAAAAATATCATCGACGTCACCGCAATGGGGAAGGAAGTCCAATATAGTTACTACCTCCATTTTTTTGTACACAAGGCCAGTATATCAAAATTACAATTTGCCAAGGGCCACTAACACTAATCGAGGCAAAATTGATGGGGTTAGCAACCAAGGACATTAATATCCCCTGCATGCATGCGGAAGTGAGAAGGTTGGTTTGCATGGCGCTGCATTAATCAAGCGATGAGGAGTGAGATGGTTAGCTCTTTGGTCTTTCGAGAAAAAAATACGCATTAATTGACACGTGAAACGAGGATTTGTATCGATTAAATCCCGCGAACCCTGCCTTTCTTTTTTAACACTAGTACTCCTAGTACGTACGTACTTATCCTGTTTGGGTCTAGGCCTTGCATTGCCAAACTTCGCCACATCTTTTTGCCAAGCTTGCCTAAAGTTTTCAAAATGAGAAGGAGGTACACTTGCGCACGGCTGTCGCGGTCGCATCGCACCCTCACACGGTCGCTCCTGCACACCGCGGTCGCACCGCACCCTCACACAGTCGCTCCTGCACGCCGCAAACCCAACCAAGGAAATGCACCCTCACTGACACGTGTTGTCGCATGTGAACAAACCAAACTCATCCATCCTATCGCTGACACATAATTTTCGTTCATAGAGTATGTTTATCCAACCGCATGTTGGGGAGTATCCGTACGGCCCGTTCGGTGGTCTGTTGGGGAAGAAGAAGAGGTGAGGAAGAAGGAAAGAAGGGTTAGGAGACGTAGGATATTCATCCAACCGCCTGAAATGGTAGACTGACCCAAGTCAGGAGACTTGCATAACAAATATAGTATGTTCTTACACGGCAAAAGATCCATAAAAACAACAACATAAAGAAAAACTATCACTGCTCGCGGAAAGATACGGCCTCATCGTCTTTGGCTGTCGGTGCGAACCAGCCGGCGCTGCCGATGTGTGTCTCCGCACCGTGGTTGTCCTCTGCCTCCAGCTACTCGCAAGCGGAGCATGCGGGCGCTCTGCACAGACGATAGCACAGCCCGGTTCAAGTCGAGGACGTCCGGTTCCGCCTGCAGGAGGGCCTCGATGGCAGCAGCATCCGTGCACTCCGCGTCGAGTCGAGCCTCCGCCGCCCGGTTCAAGTCCAGGACTTCCGGTTCCGCCTGCAGGAGAGCCTCGATGGCAGCGGCATCCGTGTGCTCCGCCTCAAGTTGAGCCTCTGCCGCCCGGTTCACATCCACGACATCTGGTACCGCCTGCAGGAGAGCCTCGATGGCAGCGGCATGCGCGCGCTCCGCGTCGAGTTGAGCCTCTGCCTCCCGGTCCTTCTTTAGTATCGCCATGTTGATTTGCTGGTCCGCCTGCACCATGGGGGACTCGAAGGCCGGCACGAAGTCGACGTCCGTCGTCTCATACCCATCGGGGGCCTTCTGCGCCGCGACCTCCGCAGTGAACATTGGATCGGCTTCCTCCTCCTCCTAGCTTGGCTCCAGAGAACTCGGGGATTGGCCCGCCGCAAAGCAAGCTTGGGAACGGAGGTCTGTGGCACCAATCGCCACCGTGATTTCTGCGCGGCGCTCCGGCGTCAGCATCTTGTAGTAAGTGATCTTGCGGCGCACCATGGCTTTCCGGCGAACTAGGGGACGCTTGATGCGGACTAGGGGATCGAAAGGTGGGGGAATGGGCTGGAGATTTGGTGTGGTTTTAGGGCAGTGGCTGGCGTAGCCCGAGCAGCGAAGATTCTGGTGTGAATAGTGGTTCCGGTGACGACCGGTCAATCAGTTTTGACTGTACATCGCTCTTGTCGCGTTCGCGTTGCAGCCCGGCACACTGGACCCTCCATGTCGCTCACCGAATGGAACGCGCTTCGTCTTGCGTTTTCGCTCACTTGTGGGACCGCAGTTGAGAGCAAACCAACGTCGCTCCCCCTCCCCCGCCCGCGTCATTTATTATACCACCACTCCCTCCATTTTATGCAGAGTAAATAAAAATAGAGGGAGTATACTACGGATGAGGATCCCCTAACGTGTCCGAACCCATTGAGTAACTGACATGTGGGGCCTAGAAAGCATGGGGTCTGCCAGTAAGTGACCGAAAGGGAGGGTAAGGCAGGGATACCTACGTCAGAGGATCCACTTCCACTATACTACTTTGACCAAATGTTAGAGTAATGATATATGACATGCAACTTACACAAATGTTAGAGTAATAATATATGACATGCAACTTACACAAAGCATACAGGGTCTAATGCATTTTTCGAGGCTAACTTTGACCAAATGTTAGAGTGATAATATATGACATGCAACTTACACAAAGCGGTCAATTTCGTATGTGAAAGGAGTTTCCAATGATATAATTTTCACATTATACATCTCATGTACTATTAATCTTGTCAATAGTCAAATTGGAAACCATCTCGAGTACAAATCTAGGAGTACGTACGAATCTAACAATATTGATTGGGCGTTGTTGAATGTTGATACCTTTTTTATCATAGTAGAGATACTTTGACTACACATAAAACTTATATGTAAACTAGAAAGGATAGGAGGGAGTGTATTGTACGTTCAAAAATGAAACGAACATTGAATACCCTTTATATATGATTTGAGGATGCTATGATCACCGGTTCAAAATTTTGAATCCGCCTTAGGTACCACGTGCCCCCACTCGTTCCCTCTCGATTTCATCTCGGGGTCCAGAGATCTATTGAAAGAGAACTAGGGTGGGTACATGCGAATGATACTCGGCGGAATGTTCAAATGAGGAATGCGGGAGGATGGACTCGACTGGAGGGCGACATGATCGATGGAGAAGAGGGTTGGAGAGGAATGAGAAATAAGCAAACGCCACATGATTACACTTGAACGGCTCAAATAAACAATAAGTTGTCTCGCTTGGCTTACATAGTGAAAGGCCTAATGCACAATGCGGAGCACTGACGCTCGAATATGGCCGGGAAAACAGGGAAACCGACATGTGGGGCACACCCGTCGGGACGACGTAGCGCAGACTAGTCCAATGGAGGAGCTGGCCCACGACCTCCTCGCCACCAACAACCGTTCATGTGGGTCGTTGGGGCCAACAATGGGGCACAGCTCCAGCACCGCCTCTGGACACGGCGACCGCGGTGAGCGACACACTCATATCGTCACTAGACACAGTCGGTTTCAGTGTGCCGAGGGTGGCGTTAGTGCTGTGGCATGACCAACGGTATGTTTGGTTTGTGCCCAAGGTTGCCCCATCAAAGCATTGGGTAGCCAAAATTTTGGTTGAGGTATTGGTTGCCCATGATTTGGCCGACATTGGCAAGAAAAATGAACTAGAGTTGGCTAGAGTTCATTGGCATGCCAAAGAAATGGCAACCATCCAAACAAAGACCAATCTTTGGGTCATGATCAAAATTTTGGTTGAGGTATTGGTTGCCCATGATTTGGCCAACATTGCCAAGAAAAATGAACTAGAGTTGGCTAGAGTTCATTGGCATGCCAAAAAAATGGCAACCATCCAAACAAAGACCAATCTTTGGGTCATGACCAAAATTTTGGTAAGGTGCACTTTGGCCACAATCCAAACACACCCCAATACCCGGCTCGTCGAGGATGCACGAGGCGCCGCGACGCGTCCGCGGAGTTGTGTAGCGCAGCCAACTGCATCCTCCGGACCTGAGACCATGCCGGGTCGTCTTGCTTTTTCAATGACATGTGGGGATCACATTTGAGCAAAGGGCATCTCCAATGTTGCCACGACCACAGCTGACTACCCTGGCACACCAAAGCCCTCGTCCCTCGCGCCGTCGCGCAGTGCGTTCCCAGCCGGCGCCAGCTGCCTGCATTCATGCCGTCCATTTGTATGTCGTCGTTAAGGGGCTCGGTGCCCGAGGAACCAACTCCGGTGACTTAATGACGCACCCGGACGCTTGGCCTCACTGGAATGCGATGCTTAAAGCGGCAACGCCCAGCTAACCTTCACACCATAGCGCATCGTCCTCCTACCTGGCACCACATCCGCCATGACCGCAAGTGCGAACGCTCTGCGGGAGAGCTTGTCTTCGGGGATGAAGCTCGAGGTCGCCGCCCTCGCTCAAGTCGCCTCTCGCGACGCAATAGCGGCGTAGCCGGACGCGGACGCGACTGCACAAGTGGTGGCCATGCTGGCGGCCGACGACGGGAGCACCGTCAGCCAAGCGTCCTACTTGCCGCCGTCCAACATCCGGCACCGTCGAGGTCGGGGACTCCTCCGAGGATGAGTACGGCATGGGAGGCAGCAGGGCATGGTGTGCCAACTGGCCGGTATGTATCCCGTGTTCTACTCTTCCTCGCCGGAGACCGCACCTTCACTTCACGGGTCTTGAACCCCGCCCCCGTACATAGAGATCGCAGATGGAGGACGTCGGTCACCGCCGTAGAATAGGTATAGGGTCAGGTTTCTTTTATTTTTCTGTCCTATAAAAGTTCAAAATGTAATGAAAATCTGTCGTGTTTGCATATCTCGGCTGGTATATATGAACTTTCACAATAATATACATATTGTAGGAGTACTAGCAAGATGCCCATGCGTTGCAGGAAGATTAAGATCTTGTGGGAGAAAAGGATGAACGAGGGAAAGCCTTATCTGCAAATGTGGAGAGGAGTGCGGGTAAATTGTCATAGTTTCCTTCCTATCCGTCAGATATAGATCAGACGGCCTATATTGCAGGATGACAGGCACACCATCATCACCAACTCTGCTTTTTATTGAATCGAGACAAATCTAAAAAACCCAACTAAGCCAACCTCCCAGCATATCGCGCGGGAAAAGACCCGGCCGCGCCGTTTTAGTCGGGATTACCGGATTACTAGTAGTAGTATCGATGGATCGAGTGAGGCAACAATATTTTTTTTGAGGGGGCGAAGCACCTAGTTTAAAAGGAAAAAAGGCGGTACACTCACAGCACTCCTGTCGCGGTCGCATTACACCCCACACACGTTCGGTCCTGCACACGGCTCACGCAAATGGAACGCGCTTCGGCTTGCCTCTTCACTGACACGTGGGACTGCACTTGGAGAAACCAACCATGCGCCAAACTCCCCCCGCCCACCACGCAAAAATCCCCCCCCCACACACACACACACAAAAATTCCCCCAAATCCGATTCAACCGCCCTTCGGCAAAATATTCCCCAAACCCCCCTCCCCCCCCCCCCCGTCCCCCCTCCACTCCATTCGCTCCACCAAAGCCGACCTCCACGCCGCGCCGATACGTCGGCGCCGCGGTTCATCGAGGGGATGCACGGCGATCCTCTCGCTCCCACAGTACGCTCTCGTAGACTGCCATCCTCTAGCCGTGCCGCCACCTCTGGCTACGTTCTTGTGGAGGCGCACGACGGTCAGCGCCGCCAACGCTGGCGACGTTCGTGTGGAGACGCACGGCGGTCAGCTTCTCCCACGGTACACACATTCTGGACTGAGGCCCCGTTCATATCGGTGTAACGCTGAATGTTAGTTGATAGACGCTGTTAATCTCACTATTTGCCGAAGTAGTTTACTGTCAATATGCTCTGCTTAAGAAGATTCCTTGCCCTGTTCTGCACTTAATCTGCTTAGCTGAGATGGCATGCCAAGGCCGATTAGTTGCTAAAATATCCTGCCATATATTTATTGTGATGTAGATTGCCATGGTCTAGTAGCCAATCTGTTAGGTGAAATAGCTCTACAGCGTTTTATACTCGATCTTTGTTGCTACGATGGCCTTCGATAGTTCGATGGCTGTGTGCTCGGCCTCATTGACTGCTGAAACAGCCTATCATAATTTAGCACTCAAATCTGTTTGCTGAATTAGCTTTACATATATTTTGTTACTTAGATCTACTCGTCCAAATATCTTGCCATAGCTTTAGACATCGACCTAGGTATTTTTTTCTGGACTTCATAAAAAAGCATATATGTTTTTCCTGTAATATCTAGTAGAAGAACTAATTTGTATGTCTAACAAATGGACAGGACTTGGATAACTTCTGCTCGAAGATTCTCCGCTGCATATGTCGAGGGGGTTGAAAACTTCATGAACTTTATCAGAGCTGAGTACGGTGGTCCGAAATCAGATGTTCTCTGCCCATGTAGCAGTTGTATTAATTCAGTTAAAAGACCCCAGTCAACTGTGCAAAATCATCTACACTTGTATGGGATGTCGGTCACATATACTAGGTGGGTTCATCATGGTGAAGCTATGAACGTCAATGTTATTGACTACGTGGAAGCAGCAGATCACCATCTTGATCTGCCTGATGCTCAGGTGGAAGAGGAGGAGGAGGTGGTGGTGGCGGAGCCAGTGAGTTTGACCAACATTGAAACAATGCTACGAAATGCTGGTGCATTCCGTGAACTTTCACCTGCAGAAGAAAAACGGTGGGCCCGCATGTTGGAACAATGCAACGTTGCTGTCACCCCAGGAAATAAGATGTCAGTATTCTCAGCTATGATCACCTTTCTTCAGGTGAAGACATCTGAGCGGATGACCAATAAATCATTCGATGCGATGTTGGCTGCTTTCCACAAATCTTTCCCAGATGCGTCTGAGCTGCCACACACCTACAGTAAAATGAAGAATTTCCTTCGTGCAGTTGGAATTGGATATGATATGATCCATGTTTGTAAGAATAATTGTGTTCTGTTCCGAAAGGATTATGCCAACTTAAGTGAATGCCCGAAATGCAAATCATCAAGATGGAAAGATGGCGATGCTGTGAAGAGGATTCCTCATAATGTTCTGAGACATTTTCCAATTACACCAAGATTGCAGAGGTTGTTTCACGATGCTGAAACAAGAGAGGATGTACTGTGGCATTCTAGGAACCGGGAGTACAGAGATCAGAATGTAATGAGCCATCCATCTCATGGTAGTGAGTGGAAAAGCTTCAATGATAAACACAAAGATTTTCCAGCTGACCCGAGAAACATTAGACTTGGCTTAGCTTCAGATGGATTTAACCCATTTGGTCACCAGAGCGCCATGATGACCCGCAAGTATACGGGATAGTTGTAGCCTCTTTCGATAAGAGTGTCGAACCCAACGAGGAGCTAAAGGTAGAAAAAATACTCTCTCAAGTCCTATCGGCCACTAATAAGACTCTACGCACGCTTGATGTTCGCTTTACCTAGAACAAGTATGAAACTAGAAGTACTTTGTAGGTGTTGTTGGATAGGTTTGCAAGATAATAAAGAACACATAAATATAAACTAGGGGCTGTTTAGATAAAGATGCAATAAATTAAATATAGCGAGTGTGGAAAAGTGGTGGTAGGAGTTGTGGAATTGTCCCTAAGCAATTGACTATGTTACTAGACCGGTAATCACTATTGCAATTCTATTTGAGGGAGAGGCATAAGCTAACATACTTTCTCTACTTGGATCATATGCACTTATGATTGGAACTCTAGAAAGCATCCGCAAATACTAAAGATTGATTAAGGTAAAACCCAACCATAGCATTAAAGTATCAAGTCCCCTTTATCCCGTACGCAAACAACCTACTTACGCGGGTTTGTGCTTCTGTCACTCACGCCACCCACCATAAGCAAATCATAAACATATTGCAAACCCTATAGCGGGAATCCCTCACGCTTGCGTGACACGGAGGGCACAATAGGACGGCACCAATAATAAAACATGCAACTCAAACCAATCATAGCAATTCATTAATCACCGATAGGACAACGAAAATCTACTCAGACATCATAGGATGGCAACACATCATTGGAAAATAATATGAAGCATAAAGCACCATGTTCAAGTAGAGGGTACAACGGTTGCGGGAGAGTGTACCGCTGAATATAGATGGGGGAAGGTGATGGAGATGTTGGTGAAGATGATGGAGATGTTGGTGAAGATCGCGGTGATGATGATGGCCCCCGGCAGCGCTCCGGCGCCACCGAAAGCAAGGGGAAGAGAGCCCCCTTCCTCTTCTTCTTCTTCCTTGACCTTCTCCCTAGATGGGAGAAGGGTTTCCCCTCTGGTCCTTCGCTCCCATGGTGTGGGAGGGGCGAGAGCCCCTCCGAGATTGGATCTAACTCTCTATTTCTGCGTTCTAGGATTCTGCCCCTTCACCGTTTCTTTTATATCCGGAGATCCGTAACTCCGATTGGGGTGAATCTTTCGCCTAGATCTTTATCATAAAACTAGCTTTCTTGCGGCAAAAGAAGAGCGTCGACCGCCTTACGGGGGGGGCCAGGAGAATCCAGGGCGCGCCTGCCTCCCTGGGGCGCCCCCCCCCCTATCTCCTGGCCCCCTCGGACACCGTCTCGCGTTGATTTTACTTCCCAAAAATCACAAATATTCCAAAATAATTCTCCGTCCGTTTTTATCCCGTTTGGACTCCGTTTGATATTGGGTTTCTGCAAAACAAAAAACATGCAACAGACAGGAACTGGCACTGGACACTGGATCAATATGTTAGTCCCAAAAAATAGTATAAAAAGTTGCCAAAAGTATATAAAAGTTGAATAATATTGGCATGGAACAATCAAAAATTATAAATACGACGGAGACGTATCACGCCACATATAGCATGTGTCCAGTGCTTGTTATCCCTTACAACATGCCTCCAAATGTCTCTGCACCAAAGAATCAAACTACATGATGGCCTTGCTCATCCCAGGTCCAAAAAGTCCTGGAAAGGATTTTGATTTGTTCATAGAGCCTCTTTTGGAGGAACTTCAACAGCTATGAAAGGGTGTTCTCACTCGAGACCTATATAGCAGCCCACCAGCTGATTTCTTTCTGCATGTTGTTGTAATTTGGTGCATCCATGATTATCCGGCTTTGGGCACTATGTCAGGGCGAACGACACATGGTTACAATGCATGTGTTCGTTGTGACAGGAAGCTGCTGTCATACGCAATACTTAGCAAGATCTGTTACATTGGACACCGCCGTTTCCTTGCCAAGGACAAGCCGCATCCTAGAAAATACCAAAGACATGTGTTCAATGCAAAGCATAAAAACCATGATGCGCCAAAGAGGCTCGTCGCCGATGAGTTGCAAGTGGAATTAGAGAAGGTCAGGCATATTACACCAGGAAACCATCCTGGTAATGGTAGCGGGAAAAGGAAGTGTGGCACGATAGAAGAGAGATTATTGTTTACCCGCAGGTCCACTTTGTGGGACTTGGAGTATTAGAAAGATTTGGATCTGCAGCATAATCTTGATGTGATGCACATCGAGAAAAATATATGTGACAGCATTATCGGCACACTTCTTAACATTGAAGGCAAGACGAAAGATACCTTAAAATCTAGGATTGATTTGACACATCTGGGTATCAGAAAGGATTTGCAGGTGCAAGATGAAGGTAAACCACGGGATATGGCACCAGCTGTGTACGTCTTGGACAAGGTAAAAAGAAAAGAATTCTGCGAGGTCCTGTCACGTGTGAGATTCCCACATGGATTTGCTTCCAACCCTGAAAGCAGAGTCAGTGCAGATGGAAACAAGGTACAAGGGTTGAAAACTCATGACTGTGACGTCCTACTTCAAAGGGTTTTACCTATTATCCTTAGAGGATTGGGCCACCCTGACTTATACAGAGCAGTTGCCGAGTTGGGACAATTCTTCAGGGAACTCTACAGTAGAAATATCGGGATAGATGCTTTGGAGCGTCTTAGAGACAAGATACCAACTATCCTATGCGACCTTGAGAAGATATATCCTCCAGCCTTCTTTGATGTGATGGTGCATTTGGCTGTTCATCTACCTGATGAGGCACTACTTAGAGGTCCAGTATAGTATGGCTGGATGTACCCTATTGAAAGGAGGCTAGGCACTTTCAAGGGCTATGTTAGGAACAGAGATAGACCCGATGGTTCCATTGCAGAGGCCTACATTGCTACAGAAGCGTTGACATTCTGCTCAAAATACATTGAAACAGCTGATCAGCTTAGCAAAGAGGTGGGTGAAGACAATCCCGGGCTCAATGTTTTCGATTATTCTGTTCGAGTTACAGGGAAGAGTAGACAAGAGGACAAACCTAAAGATTTGGACAAAATGGTTTGGTATGTGTTGAATAACTGTCTTGAGATACTACCTTATATCAAGTAAGTGCAGTACTGCAGCTTATACATCGTAATCTACAAAACTTGGAGCACATTCTTATATATTTAGATGTTTGACGCGATCACTATGTTGTGCAGCATCTACAAAGAGGAGTTACTGCCGCAAAATCCAAGAAACATTGACAAACTGGTTATGGCGGGATTTGCGAAATGTTTCAAGAACCATGTAAGCTTTTGAAGTGCACTGTCGGTTTTTTTAATATATTGAGTACCTAAGATGATCAGCTTGTCTATTTTCTAACCATATGTTAAGAAGATGTGGGAGGATGGGTAGGCAGTTGATGATGCCCTTTACTCACTAGCAATGGGTCCTGATACTCGGGTAAGACATTATGAATCTTGCGTTGTTGGAGATGTGCGCTACAACACCCTTGCACGAGACGAAGGCAGGAAGACACAAAACAGTGCCATCATGAGCACGGATACGTATGACAAAGAGACAATTGAAATGTATGCTAACATAATAGACATTGTTCAGTTGCAGTATATCTCCAGTTTCGAGGATCATCGGTGTGTGGTTCTGTTGTGCTGTCGTTGGTATAACCTATTTTCCAGGATCGCAAAACCCAGAGCTGATGATTATTTCAAATCCATCAATGTCGAGGCGGCGTACCATACCAACGAGCCTTTTAATTTTTCAAATCAAGCAACACATATATTTTTCTTGGGAAAGACACATTTGCACGTAGCGATGACTGGAGAGTATTGCAAAGGTTTGAGCAGAGGAATTTGTTTAATGAAGTTGCACAACAAGATGATGCTTACACTGCTCCTGATGTACAAGATAACACAGATGTTCCTAATATCTTTGAGAACCATCACGTCAATGACGCCGGCGAAAAGATTGCCTATCGTGTTGTGGACATACAAGAGTTGATCAAGAAGAAGCCAACGTTCGAGGACGTTGAGGATGAAGAAGAAGATGACACCGTGGGGAATTACGATTTAGACTGATACACATGGCGAAGATGTTGACGCTTCTGCTGCGGATGATGATTACATTGCTTTTGTCGTATTTGCCTGTCAGAAGACGTTTTTTGTCTACAATGTGAAATTGTGTTTGCTATGACAACTGAAACCTGATGAACATGTTGTTTAGTATTTTGCTATGAGAACATCACTTATTATGTATGCTGATTTGTGTTTGGTGATTGTATGACAACTAAAACATGATGACATTGTTGTTTAGTTGTACTCATATTTGGATGTGAAACTTGAATTTGATGACATAGTTTGCTGTTGGACTGCAATTTGCTCGACGTCTTCGAATGAGAACAAAGCTGACCCAACAGGGCCTCTGCTATTTATTTATATGAGCAAAAGGGGATACCCCCTGATTTTTGTTAATAGAAATCATTAGATGTTCACAACACTACGCCCAGCCTGCTACACAGGTTTCATTCATTACTAGTTCAGCAAAGTGTTCATGTCGTAGCCACTGAATACATCACGAGTGCTACATACACTGCAAATAAAGAGACAATCATCCTACAGAGCACATTGATTTTTCCCATTATCTTCACGAGCTCTTTCATCTCCTCATTGTTATCAAGGCCGTTCAGCAGCTGTTGCTTGGCCATGATCAGAGGAACTGCATCTTTAACCTTCTGCTCTGCGTCTTCCTCTTCTGTTGTTCCTTCAGTTACTTGTCCAACACCCCAACCTGCTGGTATTGGGATTCCTCGGCTAACCAAATAATCAGCGTAGTTGCATTCCCCCACATCAGCAACTTCCCAGAAATACAAATCACATGAATCTTCCCTTTTCTGCATGAAACAAATTGGAAGATCATCAACCAAACTATTAAAAAAATCAGCAACTCAAAGCAGCAGAACAACACTTAAACATACTATTACCCCATGATTCGGGCATTTGTAGAAGACTCAGCCAGGGTTGCGGATTGTGGTTGAGACGCGACGGATGACTCTGTGTGATTTGCAGCAGTGGCACCACACCAACGGCAGCGGGTTGCGATGAGCAATTGCCTGCGGTGTGCGTGCTGGCGGGGGTGTGATGAGACCCATAGGCGATGGTATGGGTGGCGACTTGGCGCATATCTGGTTGTTGCCTGCTGAAGAGCAGGTGGACGAGCAACCAGCGGACATGGTTGTTGCGGCCAGAGCTTCTAATGCTAGGCAGTGTAAGTAGAGAAGAGGAGAAGCGAACGTTGGATATGTCAGTTTCATTACTTGCAGACTAGCATAGCACCATATATAGTCATAGTCTAGGTTTGGATTCGAACCAGCTACAGGAGCACGTCTTTCTTTTTTCTAAAACTCGGCAACGTCTCTTTACCGGTACACTAGCTTGTTCTGTACGCCTTCCCAAGTCTTTGATTTTCTTTCCCTTTTTTGCAAGGAAGGAAGGAGGAAAAAATTGAGAGTTCCTCGGACTTGAACCCAAGACCTATCGGTTGAAAACCAAGGGTGCTAGTCACTTATGTGGCGAACGTTCCGTGTGAGGAGGATGGCAGACGAACGCATTTTCCTCGCAGTTTTCTTCCTATATATAAAAAAGTATGCTACTTGGTGTCCGCTTAGTCAAAAAACGATTGTGCCAACCTTGACCATTGGATTGACATTCAACGTCTGTCGCGTTTCTTCAGTCTCTTCTTCCTCGAGCCGCCAAAGCCAAACCAGTGCCGGCGGGACCGCCTGCTCCCGCCTCCCACAGCTGGTTGTGATCTTCCCCGGCTCCTGTTCGTTCCTGTCCGAGGCCTCACCATCGTCCTCCGCCTTGGTTCGCTCGCCCGGCGCCACCCTCCGGTGTTGTCAACATGGTCAACAACCGAGAGGAATAAGGAGATAACTGTACATGGTGAGGATGACAGTAGGGACCCAGCAGCGCGCGCAGTAATTTTGTTTTTTTGGGACGGAGAAGGGTATCAACTGGGTTGTGCGGGACCCGTGGCATGTCTAGCCCAGGCTTTTATTTCATATGTTTAGCACATGACCAGCCCAGTTTGTTTTTTTCCTTTCTGAAAAATGGCTAGCCAGCTATTTTGTTTTTTGCAGAATAACCAACATAGGCCTACTTGCTTTTCTACGCCCTGCTGGGCCGGAAATCTTTCAAGACGAGGAGGGATGAATTTTTCCCAGAAAATGGGCTATAAGTAATAAGAAATGGGCTATAAGTAATAAGAAATGGGCTATAAGTAATAATAAATGGGCTGTAAAATGAAAAAATACAGCAAACAGGCAATTAGTTCCAAAATATTTTTTCCTTTCGGATTTTGATATTTTAAATTTCATTGTTTTTGTGCGGGTAAAATTTCATTGAATTTAAATTAAGGTATATTTAGATTTAAAATTAATTTGAATCTGGCTAGAAATTTCGGGTTGTATGCTGTTTGGGACAGATTTGGAGGCTGACTTGTGGGTCTACTAGGTTGACGTGTACTTTGGCTTTGTCAACTTAGTCCACAAATGATTCTGGCAGTAGTGAATGTTGGATGTTAATCCAACGGCCGTGCTGCTTCTTCAATATCTGATCTTCTTGCTCCAGCCGCCAAAACCAGCTCCAGTGGGACTACCTACTCCCGCCTCCCGTGGCCGGCTGTGCTGCCGCACAGGCCGCACCGCCCCACCCTACTTCATTGATGGCCAGGCCATTCCGCTACTCACCCACACCTCCTGTTATTTTTCGGCGACGGCAGCCGGACCAATAAACCCTCATACTCCCCACCGCGTGGGCAACCATTGCCGAGTCTTCCCCGGCTCTGTGTCATTCCCTTCCTAGGCCTCGCCGTCGTCCACCGCCATGGTGCTCTCAGCGCGGCCTGGTTAACGTGGTCAACGAACGACATCCATCGGTCGTGGACTGTATGCGCAAAATAATGATTCCTCCACCTGACAGCTGGGACCCACCGGAAGGGCCTCTGTATTTCGCGAAAAAATGTTCCCCTCGCTGACATGTCGGACCCACCAGCTATATCTTCGCACGCAAGGAAGTGCCTCCTTATTACGCACAAAAAATGAATACCCCCAGCTAGCTGGGACCCACCATAGTGGGAGGATGACTTGTGGGCCAACTAAGTTGACGGGGATGGAGGGCTTTGTCAACTTAGTCAATATGAACGATTCTAGCTCCAGTGATCGTACGATGTCCATCCAACGGCCGTAGTGCTTCTTCAACCTCTGGTCTTCTTGCTCCAGCCGCCCAAAGCAACGCCGGTCGTGCCGCATGCTCCTGCCTCCCGTGGCCGGCTGTGCTGCCGCGGAGGCCTCACCGCCCCCTACTATTCCCACCGCTGGCCAGGCCCTGCGGCGACGGCAGCCTCACAACGCAGCTGAACCAGTGAACCCTCGTACTCCTCTCCGCGCGGGCTTCCACTGCCGCGTCTTTCCCGGCTCCGCGTCATCCCCTTCCTAGGCCTCGTCGTCGTCCACCGCCGTGGTGCTCTCGGCGCGGCCTGGTCAACATGGTCAAGGAACGACTTCCATCGGACGTGGACTGTACGTGGAGAGGCTGACAGTTGGGTCCACGGCCGCAGCAAGGAAGTGCCTCCTTATTACGCAGAAAATAATCATTCCTCCACGTGACAGCCGGGACCCACCAGACGGGCCATTGTATTTCTCGGAAAAAATGTTTCCCCCAGACTACTGGGACCCACCAGCTTCATCTTCGCATGCAAGGAAGTGCGTCCGGGCAAAAAAACGATTCGCCCCCTGACTGCTGGGACCCACCAGCTACACCTTCCCACGCAAGGAAGTGCGTCTGGGCAAATAAAACAAAATGATTCACCCCCTGACTGTTGGGACCCACCAGCTACATCTTCGCGGGCAAGGAAATGCCTGACAGTCGGGACCCACCTGGTCGAAGCGTACGTAGCATTGTCATCCTGGTCGCGAACGTGTACACACATACTGGTCGATGTAGAGGCGCACACGTGTCATAGTAGAGGCGCGCACGTAGCATGTACATGTACGTACAGCGGCCAGGGTGCAAGAAAGAAAATACGGCCACGTATGTGTACATACGGGCGGGGTCTTGAACGCCTACTCGCGCATACGTACATGGCTGGGTCGGAACGGAGAAACAGCGTTGTCGTCGTGTTCATGGGGAGCCAACCGGCTGGGTCGGAACGGAATGCGTGCTCGTGTTCATAGGGAGGACTTGTGTCGGGGATATACCCCGCGGTGTAACCCGGACGGAAGTATAACCCGACCGGACTTGGCGACTCACCAGAGACCCGGCTGGAGCTTGGCGACTCACTGGCGATCCGCCCGGACATGGCGCTTTACATGTAACCCGTCTGGACATTGTGATTCACTGGAGACCCGGCAGGCGGATTAGACGGACGACAAGGCCCAAAGCCCAGCAGGGCGGCTTATACTCTGGTGGGCCGGCTTAAGAGGAAAGCGTAAGAAATATTCCCTTACAAAGGAAGCAAGACTAGGACTCCACTTGTAATTGAGAAATTCTAATCCTATTAGGACTAGTCATGTAACTCGTCCCTTCAACTTATATAAGGAGGGGCAGGGCACCCCAAAGAGGGACAGGCAGCAAGAAATAATATCTAGGGCTAGACAGAAAGAGGAGAGTCGGCTTACGGCGACTCCCTCATGAGCATAATGAGACCTAGCCTCAAACAGCATGTAGGGCTATTCCGGATGATGTTTCCCGTGGCCCGAAGCTGTCTAAATCCTTGTCTTGCATGTTGCGTCCCTCGATTCCGATCAACCCCTCTCAAGCTACCACATAGATGCGTTGGCCTCGCGACTAAGTCCTTACCTAAGGACATCTGTCGTGACAATTCCACGACAGTTGGCGCCCACCATGGGGCCTGTGCATGGTGGTGTTGAGTTCTTGGATGGATCTTTCACAGGATCGAGAAGCTCGCAAATTGATGGATGAAGAAGAGCCGGCGTGAAACAATTGCGCAAGGTAACTCGAGGTACAAATTGTGATCGAGGGAAAGCTAGGGTTGTGGTCTGCTCCGCTGCTGCTGTCCGGAAAAAAAAATTGCCGAGACCGCAATCTAACTTTCCGCTAGAGTTTTCCTTCTCGGTTTATGCGATGCGCGTTGCCACCAAGGCTGGCATGAAGCAATCCTTCCCTATGGTCAAATCGCTGCAGTCCTCGGTTTCCTCGGGCCGACCAAACTAAGCGCACGCACATGCATGCAAGGGATCGGCTCCCGTGTCTATACGAGAAGCCGGCAAATTTATTGTTTATCCGTGTTTAGATCAAGTTCCGAGTGCTACCTGTACACGTGAAGGATTAGAATTACAGGTCGAATCAGTACACCACTCATCGCAGCTCAGAGGACGCGCATGACGCGGGCAGATACATCCAAGTTCAGGATCAGTCAACCCATGTGGTCTCCTTACGTGGATCAAATTAGTAAAATAATACTAGTATTAGTAATGGGCACATGGACCAAGGTCTAATGGATTTTAACCTCCTCACGTGAAGGATACTCATCAGGATAAAATACAAGAAGGGCTTTGGAGTCATTCAAAGATTAAAAATCTGGCTGCTGCTAGTCTGACACGGACTCAGACGTGTACAGGAAAAGGAAAGCCAGCTACCTTGCTACGTGGACGCGGATTCGGCCCTGGACTACGATAATCCAACCTCTGCCTGTGGACTGGCCAAGCGGCCATATGAGTCGCCCGCGCTAGATCGCCGCCTTCACCTAGCGGTTGCGAAAACTCCTGCTTCTGACAAGCCAGCAAGCCGCTTCAACTGCAGGTCCTGCTGCTTCTCCGTCTTCCGCAAGACGCCTTACGGCCCTGCCCCTCGTCTCGTGCGTCTCCCTGTCAGAGAAAAGAAAAGAGATAAGAGGAGATTGTCTGGACAAAAAGTTAGGTGGCCAGGTCCTTAGGCTGTAAATGAAAGCTCAAGTCGCCAACACATCAATCGTAGAGTGGACGTCTGATGCTGATTGAGCAAAGCAAGTTCAGAAGGTTAACAGAAACAAAAGCCAAAGGCTAGCTAGCTGCCGTATTACCGTTACGCGGAGGCCTGGCACAGTACTGCAAATACTATGATACTCATTCATCCAACAAACTCAAGGTGCTATCTTTTCTGGCTATTTTTAGCACATATTATTTTTGTAAAAGGAACAATTACTTTGCCTGTATATTTATATATATGCAGGACAATGATTCATCGTTTGCTGTTGGATGGGTGTGCGCAAGCCGCCGCCCGTGCAGTTTGATCTACATCAACTCGATACGATCGCACCCGCGATTGACTGGCCGTCCGCGCAGCTTACCGCGTCTGATTGACTCGCCCGACTGCGCCGGCTTACAGCGCCGTGGCTGTCTCTCGCGACCGCGCCGGCTTACAACGCCATGGCTATCTCTTGCGGCCGTTCCAGCTTACAATGCCGTGTCTATCTCTCGCGACCGCGCCGGCTTACAATGCCATGGCCGTCTCTCGCGACCACGGTGGCTTACAACAAGGAGGACGACTCGCACGTCCGCGCCAGCTTACAAACGCTGCGGCTGATTCATCTGTCTGCTCCCGCGGCCGACTCACCCATGAGTGATTTCAACTTAACCTAGTGATCATCAACTTCATGGCGGATTATTTCTGGCCTGACACATCAGGTGATATCCATTTTAAATATATTTTATTGGCACATTATTTTTGTCAAAGAGCAGTTTATCTTTGCCTCTGCAATATTGTTGATGCAGGACAATTGTTCACTACATCAAAACGATGTGGTTGACTCGCCCGCGCCGGTTTACAGCATCGCGGCCAATTCATCCGTCTGAGCCGCCTCTGATGCGGCGGTCGTCTTTACCGACCGTCTTTCGCAGCCTGGTCTACATCAACACACCGAGCCGCACCTATATGCATGAGTTGTTTATTGAGTATGAGCAAGTCACTACTTGGGAAGCCCGGTTTTCTTCCAACAAATTGGAGGCAAATTATCATGTATTATCAGCCGCCGTCTGCACTGGATGCTTCAATGGGCAGGCGCACAAGTCGTCGCCATTGTGGTTTCATTAACTTCAAACAACAAGTTGGAAGGAACCATTGGCCGAGTTGCTGACACGGTTCATACGGGATCATTTATAACCCGCCGCAGTCACCTCAACTTTCTGTGGATTCACATCGCGTTATCAACACCAATGATATACACCTTCTGCTATGGTCAAATATGGAGAATCTCAAGCCAACTCTTCGAGTCATCTAGATACTCGGGGGCTACAATGGTATGGCTCGGCAAAATTAGCCGGTTCCAAAGAATTCAAGAACTCCATGTCATTAAAGGGAAGATAACCCAGCCCTGAGGCTACTGCTTTATTGGCGAATATTTAAAGGCCGTCAGAAAAATTTTCGGCTCAAAACGAAGATTCCGGTTTAAAATACAACTCAAGAGACATCTTTTTCCCGCGAAGCTTTGAAGCTCTCAAAACCGGTTCAACATCCGGCTCAAGGTAAATTTGTCCCTTACAAAGCTTTGAGGATCTCAATATCCGGTTTAAAAATTTCCGGTTCAAAAAGAATTAATCTCTCGCAAGGTCGAGATCTCAGACAAATTAATGGTTACCAAAGAGAACTTGTTGCCATGATGCACGGTTCAAAAAATGGGTATCCTGCCTTACGGCTTATCTTATTATGGTCACTTGGGGACTTCCTGCTCATCGGGCATAGCTATCAGTACCCTCTTGACCGGCGCAATGCCAAAATTTATATGGTCACTTGGGGCTTTCTGTTCAAACATAGGTCGTATTCGAACCAAAGAGAACATAGCTGTCGATACCCTTTTGATTGGCAAACTGCCGAACCCACTTGGGGGCTTCTTGATCATATCCGAATCATAGCTCAACTCCTTTGGGAATCAACGTGGATCGTATTCGAATCAGCGTCGCTAAACAACTCTTAAGGTCATTTGGGGGCATTCTGTTCAAACATAGGTTGTATTCGAACCAAAGAGAACATAGCTGTCGATACCCTCTTGATCGGCATCGCCAAAGCCACTGGGGGCTATATGATCGTATTCGAATCTTAGCTTAACCCCTTTGGAACGGTTTACTGATCATATTCGAATCAGAAGCCTCAAAAATTTTATCTGTTTTTATACAATCACAAGTATTTGAGTTGTCACAAATATCATATGTGCCGGCTCTCATAGAGTTGAGTTATCACCTTCACTGTCCGGGTCATATAAACCGGTGGTATCATTCAAAGGATCATAGGGATCTTGTGATCTACTTGTGTGCAGGATAAGACTACATTTGGGTGGTTACCCGCCCTGCCTCTTGACGTTAAGTCGCCAGGGCATATGTTGTTTAAACTCTGTGCAGGATTTGCAGAACTATGACATATATAAATGCTTCAGCCCAAGCTCATCACTGAAATTGGTGTCTCAAAAGGGTTATCAATTATTGATTTTCTCAAGGGCTATAGGCCACCGGGTTACAAGAATTCCGGCTTACAATGAATGCGCATTAAGTCGCCAGGTATTTAAACTCCGGATTTACTTGTCAACCGATGAGGTATTCAAATCTTTAATAGCCAAAACTGGCTGGATTTTTATGATGATATTGAATGATTGAGGTTTTCATACCGGATTATATTATTCCAATCTTGAATAGCCAACATGGCTGGATTTCTATTGTGGTTATCAGAAACTAATATTATGATTGAGGTTTTCAAAGTCGCTTCAGCGCAATGGCTATTATTTTATCAATGGATATGATTTATTCCACAATGGAAGGAATAGTCCCGAGTCGTTGCAGGCTTACAACCCGGCACTTGGGGGCTACATTGTTCAAATCGAGATTACATCAAATATACAAGTCCCATGTCACTGCCAGCATGCACCATGGCACTTGGGGGCTAATGTAAAGTCATTTTTTGCTCAATTTATTGAAGATCCGACTCATCATATCATAATGAGCCGGCCCTTGGGGGCTACTAATTGCTCCTATCAAAAGTTCAAGGTACACAAGTTTTATTACATTATATTGAAAGATCCACTACTTAGTTGGTAGAGTACAAAGCTCTTAACCTTGTGGACGTGGGTTCAAGCCCCATGGTGGAGATTACATCATACGATGTTATTATCAATGAATCGTATACAAAGTCCCAGCTCAGTAATATCTTACTGAGCCGGCCCTTGGGGCTACACTGGTCGAAAGTTTTGTGAACATAAGGCAATTACAAGTCCCAGGTTGCTGCAAGCATGACAACTCGACACTTGGGGGCTACAGGTGATATACATATAAGGGAAAAAAATCTTAAAATTCTCATAGTTGAGTTATTCAGATTGACCCGGCGTTTGCAACAATCATGATCTGGTGTCATCAATAATTATGACCCGGCGTTGGCAACAGTTATGACCCGGTGCTATCAATATTTACAAGCCGGCAATTTTGGCAGTTATAACTAGCCAGCCTCGACATCTTTAAACCGGCGGATCACCAGATGAATCTTGAGTCCAATATGTTTATTAAGCCGGAGCTTTGGAAACCGACTCAAATGGATAATTTCTTATAATATTTCTCAACAAGAGACCAATGTCAGCAAATTGACTCTGAAGCTGGCCTGTTGCCTAGATTTCTCAAAGGAAGTATCTGGATCTTTTGCATTGGTAAAATTGGGACATATCTGCTAAGGAGATTTGCTATGATATCATGGATACATATCAAGGAAGAAATGTCAAGGACTTAAGGATGATCAGGTGCCGGTTTAAAAGAATTCTTAACCCTGAGCACAGCCTGTCAAATTTGTTCTTGTGTTTATTTTGCAGCATAAGTTTACCATGGATAAATCCAAGCTAAACTTGGGGGCTAATGTCGGGGATATACCCCTAGGTGTAACCCAGCCGGAAGTATAACCCGGCCGGACTTGGCGACTCACCAGAGACCCGGCTGGAGCTTGGCGACTCACTGGCGATCCGCCCGGACATGGCGGTTTACATGTAACCCATCTGGACATTGTGATTCACTGGAGACCCGGCGGGCGGATTAGACGGACGACAAGGCCCAAGGCACAGCAGGGCGGCTTATACTCTGGTGGGCCGGCTTAAGAGGAAAGCGTAAGGAATATTCCCTTACAAAGGAAGCAAGACTAGGACTCCACTTGTAATTGAGTAATTCTAATCCTATTAGGACTAGTCATGTAACTCGCCCCTTCAACTTATATAAGGAGGGGCAGGGCACCCCAAAGAGGGACAAGCAACAAGAAATAATATCTAGGGCTAGACAAAAAGAGGAGAGTCGGCTTACGGCGACTCCCTCATGAGCATAATGAGACCTAGCCTCAAACAGCATGTAGGGCTATTCTGGATGATGTTTCCCGTGGCCCGAAGCTATCTAAATCCTTGTCTTGCGTGTTGCGTCCCTCGATTCTGATCAACCCCTCTCAAGCTACCACATAGATGCGTTGGCCTCACGACTAAGTCCTTACCCTAAGGACATCTGCCGTGACATCCACGACAACTTGGACGGAACATGCGATGGAAACGAGGCCTGGCGTACCGCACAACGGAGGAAACGACCTTGTGTTCGACCGGCCACGTTCGAAACAGGATCCTGTTTATTGGGAGGGGTTTGGCGTACCACAAAATGGAGGAAACAGACCTCCTACGGTTGAAACGGGGGTCCTGTTGATTGGGGGGGTGTGGCGTACCGCAAAACAGACGAAACAGATTGTGTTGGAGCGTTATGGTCGAAACGGGGGTCCTGTTGATCGGGAGGGGTGTGGCGTACCGCAAAACGGATGAAACGGACTTGTGTTGGAGTGCTACGGTCGAAACGGGGGGCCTGTTCATCGGGAGGGGTGTGGCGTACCGCAAAACGGGACTCCACGGGATACTGTTCATCTCCACCGTCGACCTCCTCCAGCCTCCACGGGCTACCGTCGACCTCCTCCAGCCTCCACGGGCTCTTGTTCATCCAGCCTCCACCGCGCGCTACTCCACCGGCTACTATTCAACCACCCCTCCACGGGCACCCCTCCACCGTCTACTGTTCATCCAGCCCTCCACACCACGGGGTCCTGTTCAACCACCCCTCCACGACCACCCCTCCACTGTCTACTGTTCATCCAGCCCTCCACACCACGGGGTCCTGTTCATCTAGAGGCAACGCCACCGCTCACTGTTCATCCAACCCCCCCCCCCTCCGCAACACTCACTGTTCATCCAATCAATCGGCTTTAGTTAGCAGCAGTAGCGAAGGAATCGCTCGATCGGGTTCAATTAACAGCCATCGATCGCTCTCTCAGGTTCAGTAACGCGTAGCCTGTAGTGCAATCGCTCGGGTTCAGTTAGAGCCCAACGCCTCGCTTGGGTTCAGTTAGAGCCAACGCCTCGCACGTGTATGAGAGAAACGCGCATCGCTCGGCCCCCGACCTCCCACCATAACCGGCAACTCCCCGAAATTTTCCTCCCCCTCGCTTCTACCACGGTTTTTTCCGTCATGGACGGCCCAAAGAATGTCTTGCAGCTGTGTCTCCGGCCCGCCCAGGACAAAAAGCCCATTTTCTGTCATGATTTTTTTCATAGAAGTAGGAGCCCATCACATATATGATGATACCGGGTTTTGTCACAATTATCGTCATAGAAGTGTCATATGTATGACAGAAAAAAATTCGTTCAGCCCAAAATGTCACGGATGTGTCTTTTTTTGTAGTGTTGCTTATTTATTTCCTTATTGTCTTGTTTATTTCTTTGCTTGTAGTCAGTGCAGTTCTTTTTCTGTGGTTTGCTAGTGGCCGCAATAACCTATTTTTTAAAACTAGGCCACAACAACCATGGGCTACATATTTACTGTAGTTAACATGGGCCTCCTACGGGCCGTAGAAACAATGGGCCTTCTAAGGGTCGTAGAAACAATTGGCCTTCTACGGGGCGTGGAAACAATGGGCCTTATACTGGCCATAGACACAATGGGCCTTATACGGGTCATATCATCAATGGGCCTTCTATGGGCCATATCATCAATGGGCCTTCTACGAGCCGTATGATCGGTTGGCCAAACATGGGCCAATAACAGACCACATTATGGTCGTAAATGGGCTAGAGTTGGAATCGTCCATTCATGGGCCGACCATTACGGGTCGTCGTTAATCGGCCGTATTTGATGACGCTATGAAAACGGCCCAATGTATTAACGGGCTACAAACAGGCCGACTGTAACCACGGGCTGAATTTGTCCTACAAGCAGAAAATGACAGTAATGGGTCGTAAGTAAACGAATGCCGGAAATGAGCCCAAGAATAAATGGGCCCTGAGAAGGCCGAAAGATAACATGGGCTGGAAACGGACCAACGGAATAATGGGCCGTTAATGGGTATAAAGTGATACACTGTTCATTACGGGCCAGTTTCACCACGTGTTGTTAATCGGTATAAAGTGATACACTGTTCATTACGGGCCAGTTTTACCATGGTCCGTTAATGGGCCGAGAGTTACAAAGGGCCTCATATGGGCCGAAAGACGTCATGGGCCATACATAGGCCGGAAGTTAAAACGGGTTGGATTATATTGGATGGCCCAGATGACGCTACTAGGCCTAATTCGGATAGGCCGTAAACGGGCCCTTGGTTAGCGGGTTGTAAATGGGCTATATGCAAACATGCCGAGGCTTGCCGTGGGCCGGCCCGCCACCTTTTGACCAAGTCAAACGGGTCGGCCTTTTCACAGGAATGGGCCTCTGTTGGGTCGTGCCACATGTTGATGTATCATAGGCGCCTTGGGTCCAATGAGTGGATGACATCTGTCCCAACAGTGAGCCGACACGTGTTTCCTCCAGTCAATGATGATTTTACACGTGGAAAATCCCCATTGGTCGTGGCTGTTAACGGGTTATCGGATCCAAAACCAGACCCGATAGCTTAACGGTGTTCCGTTACGATGGATGCCACGTGTCAGTCACCCTTCATGAAAGCACTTCTGTGACGCGCGATTTATCGTCTTGGAAATGGACACTTCCGTGATGATAATTTTGGTAATGTCATGGAACACTTCTACGACAGCACAGGTATGACTATCTTGATTCTGTCATAAAACCGTCATGGATGTACATGCATGACAGAAAACGTGACCTACTGTGACAAACACGTATCATCACGAAAGTGTTTTTTTTTGTAGTGTATTAAACCAAAAATACAAAAATACCTTGCTGCAAAATTTAGTAATTTATTTTATCTCGCGTTCCCGCAAGATCTATTTATCCAATCTACTACAATTTTATCTATCTTTTTACCCGTGAGGGATTGACGACCCCTCTCTTATGTCGGGTTGCAAGTATTTGTTCTTTGTCTGCAGGAGCTGTTTACGTGGTGTTGCGTGGTTCTCCTACTGGTTCGATAACCTTTATCTCATCACTGAGGGAAATACCTACCGCTGTTGTGCTGCATCATCCCTTCCTCTTTGAGAAAATACCGACGTAGTTCAAGCAAACATCACGGCCCCTCCGGAATCCTCTAGAACCTTCTAGAAGTTTCACGGTACAATACCGAAAAACCTACATCTTTTCCTGGAACCCAAAATATGACTTCCCATATATAAATCTTTACCTCTTGACCATTCCAAGACTCCTCGTAACGTCCAGGATCTCATTCGGGACTCAGAACAACTTTCGGTTACCAATCATCAAATATCGCAATACTATTCTAGCATCAACAAACGTTAAGCGTGCGACCCTGCAGGTTCGAGAGTCATGTAGTCATAACCGAGAGACCTCTCTGATCAATAACCAATACCAGGACCTAGATGCACATATTGATTCCTACATATTCCACAAAAATCTTTTATCGGTTGAAGCATGATGTCAAGGATTCGGTTAATCCCGTATGCAATTACCTTTGTCCGGTGATATGTTACTTGCCCGAGATTCGATCGTCGGTATCTCCATACCTAGTTCAATCTCATTATTGGCAAGTCTCTTTACTCGTTCCGTAATATAGGATCCCATGACTAAATCATTAGTCACATTGCTTGCAAGCTCTTTAAGATGTTGTATTACTGAGAGGGCCCAAAGATATCTCTCCGTCATACAGAGTGATAAATCCTGGTCTTGATCCATGCCAACCCAATAGATACCTTGATACCTGTAGAGCACCTTTATGATCACTCAGTTATGAACTGACGTTTGGATACACACTAACTATTCCTCCGGTGTCAGGGAGTTACACGATCTCATGTTTTAAGGAACAAATATTGACATTAAGAAAGTTATAACAAATAAACTAAACAATCTAATGTTAAGCTTACGGTTGGGTCTTGTCCATCACATCATTCTCCTAATGATGTGATCCCATTATAAAATTATAACTCATGTCTATGGTTAAGAAACCTTAACCATCTCTGATCAACGAGCTAGTCTAGTAGAGGCTCACTAGACACTGTGTTGTCTATGTATTCACACATGTATTTATGTTTCCGGTCAATACAATTCTAGCATGAATAATAATCATTTATCACGAACAAGGAAATATGATAATAACCAATTTATTATTGCCGCTAGGGCATATTTCTAACAGTCTCCCACTTGCACTAGAGTCAATAATCTAGTTTACATAGTTATGAATCTAACACCCATGGAGTCTTGGTGTTGATCATGTTTCGCCCGCGGGAGAGGTTTAGTCAACGGGTCTGCCACATTCAGATCCGTATGTACTTTGCAAAGTTCTATGTCTCCATCCTTAACATAATTACGAATGGAGTTGAAGTGATGCTTGATGTTCTTGGTTCTCTTGTGAAACCTGGGCTCCTTGGCAATGGCAATAGCTCCACTGTTGTCACAAAAGATAGTCATTGGACCCGATGCACTAGGTATTACACCCAGATCAGACATGAACTCCTTCATCCAGACTCCTTCTTGCGCTGCTTCTGAAGCAGCTATATACTCTGCTTCACATGTAGATCTTCCCACGACGCTCTGCTTGGAACTGCAACAAGTGACCGCTCCACCATTTAATATAAATATGTATCCGGTTTGAGACTTAGAGTCACCCGGACCTGTGTCGGAACTAGCATCAACATAACTCTTTATGACGAGCTCTTCGTCACCTCCATAAATGAGAAACATGTCCTTAGTCCTCTTCAGGTATTTCAGGATATTCATGACCGCTGTCCAGTGATCTACTCCTAGATCACTTTGGTAACTCCCTGCCACACTTATGGCAAGACACATCAGGTTTGGTACACAACATGGTATACATTAAGAGCCTATGGCTGAGGCATAGGGAATGACTTTCATCCTTTCTCTTTCTTCTGCCAGGTCGGTCTTTGAATCTTACTCAACTTCACACCTTGCAATATAGGCAAGAACCCTTTCTTTGACTGACCCATTTTAAACTTCTTCAAAACTTTGTCAACGTATGTACTTTGTGGAAGTCCTATTAGGTGTCTTGATCTATCACTATAGATTTTGATGCCCAATATGTAAGCAGCTTCATTGAGGTCTTTCATTGAAAACTCTTATTCAAATATCCTTTTATGCTTTCCAGAAATTCTATATCATTTCCAATCAACAATATGTCATCCACATATAATATCAGAAATGCTACTGAGCTCCCACTCACTTTCTTGTAAATACAAGATTCTCTGTAAGTTTGTATGAAACCAAAAGCTTTGATCACTTCATCAAAGCGAATATTCCAACTCCGAGATGCTTGCACCAGTCCATAGATGGATCGCTGGAGCTTGCATACTTTGTTAATATCTTTAGGATCAACAAAACCTTCTGGTTGCATCATATACAACTCTTCCTTAAGAAACCCGTTAAGGAATGTCATTTTGACGTCCATTTGCCAGATCTAATCATAAAATGAGGAAAGAGCTATCATAATTCTAACAGACTTAACTCATGCTACGCGTGAGAAAGTCTCATCATAGTCAACCCCTTGAACTTGTTGGAAATATTTTACGACAAGTCAAGCTTTATAGACGGTGACATTATCATCAGCGTCCACCAAAGTCCATACTTTGTTCTCATACATGGATCCTATCTCGGATTTCATGGCCTCAAGTCATTTGTTGGAATCCAGCCTCATCATAGCTTCTTCATAGTTCATAGATTCGTCGTTTTCTAACAACATGACTTCTAGGACTGGATTACCGTACCACTCTGGTGCGGAACGTACCCTGGTCGACCTATGAAGTTCAGTAGTAACTTGATCTAAAGTTTCATGATCATAATCATTATCTTCCTCTTCGATTGGTGTAGGCATCATGGAAACTGCTTTTTGTGATGTGCTACTTTCCAATTTGAGAGAAGGTACGATTACCTCATCAAGTTCTACTTTCCTCCCACTCACTTCTTTCGAGAGAAACTCCTTCTCTAGAAAGGACCTGATCTTGGCAACAAAGTTCTTGCCCTCGTATCTGTGGTAGAAGGTATACCCAATGGTGTCTTTAAGGTATCCTATGAAGATGCACTTCTTCACTTTGGGTTCGAGCTTATCAGGCTAAAGCCTCTTGACATAAGTGTTGCATCCCCAAATTTAAGAAACAATGGCTTAGATTTCTTGCCAAACCACAACTCATATGGTGTCGTCTCAACGAATTTAGACAATGCCCTATTGAAAGTGAATGTGGCTGTCTCTAATGGATAATGCCCAAAATGAAAGTGGCAAATTGATAAGAGACATCATAGAACGTACCATATCCAATAGAGTACGATTACGGCGTTCGGTCACACCATTACATTGTGGAGTTCCAAGTGGCATGAGCTATGAAATAATTTCACATTGTGTTAAATGCATACCAAACTCGTAACTCAAATATTCACCTCCACGATCAGATCGTAGAAAGTTTATTTTCTTGATAAGATGATTTTCAATTCGCCCTGAAATTCCTTAAACTTTTCAAATGCTTCAGACTTGTGTTTCATTAAGTAAATATACCAATATCTACTCAAATCATCTGTGAAGGTAAGAAAATGTCACGCCCAATATGCGATACTATCCTAAAGAGACTCGAAGGTCCCACCAAGGATAGAACCGCATATTGAAACGCTTTTGCAAGGTGGATATCATTACATCAACATTACATAATAGATGGGGATACATACAAGAGGCATACAATGCCACAAGAATACAACATCATCATACATAAGAGCATCATCCGACTATGGATGAAACATAAATAGAAACTCGAACGACATCCACCCTGCTATCCCAGGCTGCCGACCTGGAACCTATCCCCTGATCGAAGAAGGCGCAGAAGAAGAACTCCAAAACAAGCAAACATCGCTCTCGCGTCATGATCATCACATAACCTGTACCTGCAACTGTTGTTGTAGTAATCTGTGAGCCACGAGGACTCAGCAATCCCATTACCATGGGTATCAAGACTAGCAAAGCTTAATGGGAAAGGAAGGGGTAAAGTGGTGAGGTTGCAGCAGCGACTAAGCATATATGGTGGCTAACATACGCAAATAAGAGCGAGAAGAGAGCAAATGGAACGGTCGTCAACTAGCAATGATCAAGAAGTGATCCTGAACTCCTACTTACGTCAAACAAAACCCAGAAAACGTGTTCACTTCCCGGACTCCGCCGAAAAGAGACCATCACGGCTACACACGCGGTTGATGCGTTTTAATTCGGATCTGGTGTCAAGTTATCTACAACCGGACATTAACAAATTCCCATCTGCCACATAACCGCGGGCACGGCTTTCGAAAGATAATACCCTACAGGGGTGTCCCAACTTATCCCATGATAAGCTCTCGCGATCAACGAAGGATATACCTTCTCCTAGGAAGACCCGATCAGACTTGGAATCCCGGTTTACAAGACATTTCGACAATGGTAAAACAAGACCAGCAAAGCCGCCCGATGCGCCGACAATCCCAATAGGAGCTGCACATATCTCGTTCTCAGGGCAACACCGGATGAGACATCCTACGAGTAAAACCAAACCTCGAGTTTCCCCGAGTGGGCCCTGCAGCCTACTCGGTTCGGACCAGCACTTAGACAAGCACTGGCCCGGGGGGCTAAAATAAAGATGACCCTCAAGAGAGCGACTCCCAAGGGAAAAGTAGGTGGTGGTGAGGCAAATGGTAAAACCAAGGTTGGGCCTTGCTGGAGGAGTTTTATTCAAAGCGAACTATCAAGGGGGTCCCATAAATCACCCAACCGCGTAAGGAACGCAAAATCCGGGAACATAACACCGGTATGACGGAAACTAGGGTGGCAAGAGTGGAACAAAACACCAGGCATAAGGCCGAGTCTTCCACCCTTTACCAAGTATATAGATGCATTATTTAAATAAGAGATATTGTGATATCCCAACATAAACCTGTCCACCATGGAGCAATCTTCAACTTCACCTGCAACTAACAATGCTATAAGAGGGGCTGAGCAAAAGCAGTAACATAGCCAAGCAACGGTTTGCTAGGAAGGGTGAAAAAGGTTAGAGGTTCATGGCAATTTGGGAGGCTTGAAGAACAAATGATAGGTAGCGTAGCAAAGCGATAGAACGAAGCAACTAGCATAGCAATGATAGTAGTGAGATCCAGGGTAGTGGTCATCTTGCCTGAAGTCCCGCTAAGAAGAAGAACGAGTCCATGAAGAAGATGAAGCCACAAAGACGAACCAAGCGTAGACGAACGAATCCTCACGATCGCAATGAAAACGGGAACTATCGAGAAGAAGCACACAACATGGTAAACACACCACACATAGACAAGACATGATGCAAAACAAGCATGATGCATGACAAAGCTACATGAAGCTACTCATGGCAAGAGACGATGCAAACAAGAGCAACACATCAAAGCAAGTTTAAATGAGGCCGGAACAACAAATAACAATTCTGGTAAGTCCTCATATGTAAATTTCGAAGTTGGTCCAGATCTGAACAAACATTAAGTTAAAGTTGATAAACAGCAAGTTAAATAGCACCAAGAGGATCTACACGAAATTCTAGTCAAGTTACATATAAAGTTCATTTAATTCGGAGCTACGGCCTAGAAGATATGAGCAAAACAAGTTAAACATGGCATTGATGCAAAAGGCATTCAAACATCAAGCAAACACCTCAAAACAAGTATGCAACAATATAATATTAAACTACATGCAAAATCAAGCAAGTTTCATATAGAGCACACTCAAAACGGAGCAACGGTTCAACACATACACTCCAAACATGATATAGCAACAATCTGTCCAAAACAGCAACTAGGCATATTGCAAGCATCAAAACAACATGCTACAGCACCAAAATATGAAAACAAAAGGCATGGACATGATGTACAAGTAAAGCATGAAAAAACATGAACACTGAGCTATCTCCAGAAATTACTAGAACATGCTCAAACACACATGGCAAGATTGCAAATAATAACAGTTTCAGCTTATCAGGAAATAACATCAGGTTGCAATGTTTAGAGCTATCAAACAACATGTTACAGGAACTTATCATGGCAAACAAAGGCATGGCATGAATCTAATAATTACATAGCACAAAAGTCCCTTACTGACCATGAGCCAAAAAGGATCAGAAGATATAATGGCACCCATGTAAACATGGCAAATGATATGACAGATTCATACATGGCAGGAACAATAAGTAGGCATGTTGGTGAGCTTGAACCACTCACCACAGAGCAATACATGGCATGGAAAGGCAACCAATAGTAAGAAGACATGTTTATGAAGCTAAGCATGGCAATATCAAGTTCATAGGGTGCATGGATCACTAGCAAAACACATGGCAAAACTGAACTTAATGTTAACAGGCTGACAGCAACATTATTTAGCAAGTTTGGAGCATGATATGAACAATCTACAGCAAGCTATAAATGCAACCATGGGCATGGATGGATAGCTCATAACCATATGTACAAAACATCCTTACTGAAGTATCTCAAAATAAGCATGGATCTCTCTGTAGCATCAAGTTAACATGGCATAAAAATAACAGCAGAACAGGGACTGAAATCAGCAACATCGCGAGGCCTAGTTTACATGCTTGTGCTAGTCACCACATTGATCACAAAAATACATGGCATACACCTTTGTAAAGATGGCATGGCATAGTTCAAAACATATGTAGGGCTCAAGTTCATAAGATGCACACGTCAATCATGGCAAAAATGACAAAACCTCAAGTTATAACAGTTTCAGCAGATTAACAGCAACATGCACTCTTGCAACGATGATTCGGCCATCAAGATAAACTCAAATGAACATTATGAAATGGAATGAAATGAAGTACTCGTCGAGATGAACAATTTGACATATTACACGCACGAAACGGAGCAGTATGTAGCAAGTTATGATGCGATGAACATGGCAAAAAATATCACAGATTCGGGGACAGTCGAAATTGCACCTCGGGGAAAAAGTCAATGGGCACGGGAACCGAGGCGGCCGGAGTTCTCACCGGAGAACGGTCCGGGGGGTCGGAGGAGGCGGCCCCGGCCCGGATCTCGCCGGATCCGGCCGGTGGCGCGCAGGAGGGGCGACGGGGGAGGCGCGGTGGAGGCGAGGCGGGGCGGCACAGCCCCGGGGAGGCGAGGCCGGCAGGCGGCGGCGGCGCTCCTCCGGCGACCGGAGGCGGCGGGGCCGGCGAGGAGGGCCGGCGCGGGCCAGCGTCGCAGCTCGCCGGGCGGCCGGGAGGCGGCACCGGGCGGCGGGGTGGAGGAGGCGCGCGGGGCGAGGCGCGGCGGCGCGCCGGCAGGGCGGCGGCGCGGAGGTCGCCGGCGGGGCGGTGTGGCGCGGTGCCAGCGGCGCTCGGGAGGAGCCGGCGCGGAGCGGGCCGGGCGGCGGCGGGATCCGGGCCTGCGCGGGTCTAGGACGGGCTCCGCGGGCCGGCGGCGGTGGGAGGAGAGAGAGGGGGCCGGCGGGGCGACGTGTCGGCGTCCTATTGGACGGGGGCGACGGGCGGACATGTCCGGCGGCAGTGGAGATGTGTCCGGCGGCGCGAGCGGAAGAAGTCTAGGGTTTTCATCCGCGAATTTCGGGGAAGGGCACCTATTTATAGATAGAGGGAGCTAGGGGAGTCCAAATGAGGTGCGGTTTTCGCCCACACGATCATGATCGAACAACCGAGAGCATGGAGGGGGTTTGGATGGGTTTTGGGCCACTTTGGAGGGGTGTTGGGCTGTAACACAAAGAGGGCTTTTACGGTGACCTGGTTAACCGTTGGAGTATCAAACGACCTCCAAATGGCACGAAACTTGACAGGCGGTCTACCGGTGCTATACCAAGGCCGCTAGGCAAACCTCGGGCCATTCCGCGAAAGTTTAACACCCGCTCACAAGGAGAGACAAAAGGGGGACGCTGGGGGACATAGGAGTGCCGGATTGCAAAACGGACAACGGGGAAAATGCTCGGATGCATGAGACGAACACGTATGCAATGCAATGCACATGATGACATGATAAAATGCAACACGCAAGCAAATGATATGGCAACGATGGCGAATAACTGGCAGACACCTGGCGCATCAGATCCGGGGCGTTACAGAAAATAACGATATCCACCGCGTACTTCAACACTCATCGGAGCGCATACATCAGTATGTATTATTTCCAATTAGTCACTAGCTCGCTCCATTGTTCTGGAGAATGGAGTTTTAGTCATTTTCCCATGAGGCATTGTTCACATGTCTCAAATGATTCATAATCAAGTGATTCCAAAAGTCCATCGGCATGGAGCTCCTTCATGCGCTTTACACCAATGACCTAAGCGGCAGTGCCACAAATATGTGATACCATCATTATTAACTTTGCATCTTTTGGCATCAATATTATGAATACTAGATGATTCCCCGTGCGTTGCTGCGGGAATTTATGAAAAATAAGATGTTACATACAAATGAGCATACGACGGAAGAAAACTAAAAGGAAAAAGGTTATATTATTTAAACAACACATGTGAGCATATGCTTTGGAGAAATACCAATAACTCTTATCCTCAGTTAATCTTCAGTGAAATGTTATTGCATGAGAAAATATTTTATTTTCATAAAAGATGATCATTTGGACCCTATCTTACACATGATCTTTTCATCATGATGTAGTACACAATCTGAGATGAAGGTACTTGCTCTGTAATGTAAACCACAATATCCAGACATCCTTTAATGAAAAGAAAATTCAAGATATTAAGTTACTGCCAAAACAAAAATTAATGATGTTCAATAGTTGTGTACTATTAAGATATTAACACCTCGGAATATTCTCACTCGTTGTTCATGAAAATTGTCATGACCACGTGCTCTCTGTCTCATATTCTAGTACTCAAATCATTGACAGATTGGAGAAGTTTACTAGATATTTAGATACAAAAAATTTGGGAGGTCAGATAGTAATCACTAAGCAATTGTGAAAAGGACAAATTGCAAGATAGTGGAGTTCAATATTTGGAAATTATAGCAACATAAGAAGTTGGAAAAGCATTTTGAGTACAACACCTTGAAATCAGTCATGGAACTTTACCAAGACATCTCATACAAAAATGCTACTTACCTGAGCTCATGGTATTTGAACAACATAGAAGAAAACGGATGAGGTTTCACTTCAAAATCTAGCCTTTGGAGGACTTTAACCACAATGAATGGAAGAATATGGTGAAGAAAATAAACCAAGAGAGAACGCGATAGTCACTGTTGCTGCCATCGCCATTGACAGCTAGACTGCCACATTTGTGTTTCCCATCCAATATGCAAGCATTTGACAAACAGAAGCAATGTGCAATATTTGAAACCGGATAATTTAGATAATACTACTACTTTCACATCACAAATAAGAGAACAACGCATATGCGATTTTCAAGACGTAATTTGGACACCAAATTCTATTGTAATATATATGTATAAAAATGAGAAGTTATAATATTCTAGAAACACTTTAAGGACAGTCTATGCATATGAATATCAAAATTTCAGTCCGAATCATTAACTAATTTCCGGTGCTTGATTTACATTGAAAAATAGTAGGACATTAGAAATATCAATAGGAAAAACAGATGTTAGAACCTAAGTGATCCTGAACCTTTTCTTTTCAACATGAAAGCTGAACTGAATCATAGATGCAAGAATAACCTTCAAGTTCCTAAACCATGGCGTACATGTCATTAGTAATTCAGAACAAAATAATAGTCTGGAGTCACATACAATAAGTATAGTAAAACCAATTGATTTGGCATGTATCATTGTAACCTTCATGAGCAAACCAACGATATGGAGGACCTGAAAAGCAACACAAAAGATGAAGACACATAGCAACAATGGCAGGAGAAGACTGCAAGCAAATAATTTTTTGTAGCGTCACTGGAACTTCAGCAGCACAGATAAGATAGCAGCTTTGGACGGACCTAGTCGATAAAAGGCATAGGAAGTAAATCTCTGCATGAAAATGTCCAACCCCAAAAAGTAAAGTGCCATGTTAGAAATCCCATAATGCGAGGCATGCCAAATTAAATCTAGGCTGTGGAAATTCACCATCTACCTCCTTGACATGGGCGTCAAGGTGTCCTCGGCGGTCTCTCCTTAGAGGCACCAGATTACGGATGATTATTCAGATGTCGTTGTTGTACTATAAGTTCACCGGAATGATCGTATTAGTAGGAGAACCTAATCTTGAACACCATAGTCTGAAGTTGTCCGTTGTTGCCCGCAAACCCATCACCCACATAAAAAGGACACTATTACCGCATTATAATCTGGTCTCTAAATAAACCGGGGGACACCTGTGGGGGAGCTGAATCTAGCGCTCCTCCAAGTTGTGCCTCTGAATGGAGGCCTTGCCTGGTGTCGCCACAGAGAGCGACCCTCCGAGAACCAGGGCACCTGGGCATCGTCTTTCTGATGAGTGTTGCACGACTGGAGTCGCACGGGGCTAGTGCAACGCCTCCTTCGGATCCATGCAACCTTCACCTACTATCGCGGGCTACCACCCCAGCCCTGTCCTCTCCCGCCTTGTTGTCACAATCACAGAACAACAGGATAACAGTAGTCTCCATGTTCTTCAAGTCAAGAAAGCAGCAGTGATAAACCTGACAAACTCGTGTCTTTGTTTTTTTAAGTCAAGAAAGCAGTATTCCATGGAAAGAACTCCATCATGGTGACCCAATCGTACACTTTCTTGTCTCCCTGACTGCCTCCCTACACTTTTATTGTACATGGAGTATAAACTAAAAGAAAGCAATCTATCGGTGATGGGTGGCATTCGGGATCAGGTCATCTCAAGGATACATGGGTGGCGGGTACACTACAACCATTCCGTGATCATTCATCCCAACTCCTGCACACCAAACTCCCCTGAAATTTCAGCATGGTAGATAGCACAGAGGGAGGTTATCCCAAAAACAAAAACAGAGCAGGGGAGAGGGAGAGTACGCATGTATGCATGACAAAGGTGGAAAAGTTGTTGTGCTTCAAGTACTTGGGAGGGTGTCCCTGGCGAACTCAGTCGTTGTTGTTGGCGGGGCCCTAGGACACCACCGCGCCATCGCCTAGTCATCCACCATGTTATCTTCACCAGGAACGGCGGTGGTTCCCCAGCCACAGCCCTCGGAGGCTAATGAGGACATCAATATCATTGTTACACCCACAACCCCTACTGCTACATATACTGGACCAATTACTAGAGCTCGCGCACGCCAGTTAAATTATCAGGTACTTTCGTTTCTTGGTAATGATTCTAATGTTCATGAGAATATGCCTAAATTGGATACATTCGTTTTACTCACAAATGAAGGGCCTGACATGGATAAGAGGGAAGAACACTGAAGCAAGACGAAGCATGGAGATGATGGCATGTTGATACGTCTCCATCGTATCTAATTTTCCAAACACTTTCGCCCTTGTTTTGGGCTCTAACTTGCATGACTTGAATGGAACTAACCCGGACTGACGCTGTTTTCAGCAGAACTGCCATGGTGTTATTTTTGTGCAGAAATAAAAGTTCTCGGAATGACCTGAAAATCCACGGAGCAACTTTTCAGAATTAATAAAAAATATTGGCGAAAGAATTAGCGTCAGGGGGCCCACACCCTGTACACGAGGGTGGGGGGCGCGCCCCCTCCCCCTGGGCGCGTCCCCTTGCCTAGTGGGCCCCCTAAACGTCCACCGACCTCAACTCCAACTCCATATATTTGCTTTCGCGGAGAAAAAAATCAGAGGGAAAGTTTCATCGCGTTTTACGATACGGAGTTGCCGTCAACCCCTAATCTCTCTCGGGAGGGCTGATCTGGAGTCTGTTCGGGGCTCCGGAGAGGGGGATTCATCGTCGTCGTCGTCATCAACCATCCTCCATCACCAATTTCATGATGCTCACCGTCGTGCGTGAGTAATTCCATCGTAGGCTTGCTGGACGGTGATGGGTTGGATGAAATTTACCATGTAATCAAGTTAGTTTTGTTAGGGTTTGATCCCTAGTATCCACTATGTTCTGAGTTTGATGTTGCTATGACTTTGCTATGCTTAATGCTTGTCACTAGGGCCCGAGTGCCATGATTTCAGATCTGAACCTATTATGTTTTCATGAATATATGTGAGTTCTTGATCCTATCTTGCAAGTCTATAGTCACCTATTATGTGTTATGATCCGACAACCCCGAAGTAACAATAATCGGGACACTTTTCGGTGATGACCGTAATTTGAGGAGTTCATGTATTCACTATGTGTTAATGCTTTGGTCCGGTACTCTATTAAAAGAAGGCATTAATATCCCTTAGTTTCCATTAGGACCCCACTGCCATGGGAGGGTAGGACAAAAATTGTCATGCAAGTTCTTTTTCATAAGCACGTATAACTATATTCGGAATACATGCCTACATTACAATGATGAACTGGAGCTAGTTTTGTGTCACCCTATGTTATAACTATTGCATGAGGAATATCATCCGACATAATTATCCATCACTGATTCAATGCCTACGAGCTTTTCACATATTGTGCTTTGCTTATTTACTTTACCGTTGCTACTATTACAATTACTACAAAACTGCTACTATTACTTTTGCTACCATTACCGTTACTTCCATACTACTTTGCTACTAAATACTTTGCTGTAGATACTAAGTTATCTAGGTGTGGTTGAATTGACAACTCAACTGCTAATACTTGAGAATATTCTTTGGCTCCCCTTGTGTCGAATCAATAAATTTGGGTTGAATACTCTATCCTCGAAAACTGTTGCGATCCCCTATACTTGTGGTTTATCGAGACTATTTTCTGGCGCCGTTGCCGGGGAGCATAGCTCTATTCTTTGAGTCACTTGGGATTTATATCTGCTGGTCACTATGAGGAACTTGAAAGACGAAAAAACTAAGATTTATCCCTCAACTACTAGGGGAGGTAAGGAACTGCCATCTAGCTTTGCACTAGATTCTCCTTCTGTTATGAGTAAGCTTGCGACACCTAAACCTGCTTCTGCTATTAATTTTGATATGTTGCATGTTATTGATGATGCCACTTCTACTATGCATGATACTTATGATGAAACTACTTTTGTGCTTGAAACTACTGTGCTATTAGGTGAATTTCTTGATGAACAACTTGCTAGGGTTAGAGAGAATGAAATTATTGAAGATAGTGATGATGAAGGTTGTCCCCCTAAGTATGAATTGCCTGTTGTTCCAGAGGGTTATGTTATGGATGAAGAAACTACTAGAGATATTCTTGCTTGCAATGATAGATCTGATCTTAAGAAGTTATTAGTTAAACTGAAACAGAAATCTCTAAATGCTAGAATGAAATATGACCCTGCTTTTGCTACTTCACCTATCTTTGTTACTGATAAGGATTATGAATTCTCTGTCGACCCTGAGATAATCACTTTGGTCGAATCTGATCCTTTTTATGGCAATGAATTTGAAACTGTTGTGGCACATCTTACTAAATTGAATGATATAGACACCCTGTCCACTAATGATGAGAAATTTCGCTACTATTATATCCTTTAGATATTTCCATTCTCATTAAAGGGTGATGCTAAAACTTGGTTTAATTCTCTTGATCCTGGTTGTGTGCGTAGTCCCCAGGATATGATTTATTACTTCTCTGCTAAATATTTTCCTGCTCATAAGAAACAAGCTGCCTTAAGTGAAATATATAATTTTGTGCAAATTGAAGAAGAGAGTCTCCCACAAGCTTGGGGGAGGCTTGTCCGATTACTTAATGCTTTGCCTGATCATCCTCTTAAGAAATTACTTGATATCTTTTATAATGGACTAACCGATGCTTCCAAGGACCACTTGGATAGTTGTGCTGGTTGTGTTTTCAGGGAAAGAACAGTCGATCAAGCTGAACTGTTATTGAATAATATGTTGACTAATGAATATAATTGGACTCTTTCTGAGCCAATTCCTGAGCTAACTCCTAAACCAACTCCGAAGAAGAGGGGTGTTCTATTTCTCAGTCCTCAAGATATGCAAGAGGCAAAGAAATCTATGAAAGAAAAAGGTATTAAAGCTGAAGATGTTAAGAATTTACCTCCTGTTGAAGAAATACATGGTCTTAATATACCACCTACTGAAGAAACATATGGTCTTGATAACTGGGCATAGGTAGTAAAGGTAAATTCTTTCTATAGATATGATAAAGTTGAAATCCCGTCTACTAAGTTTGCTAGCCAATGTGTAACACCCCAGTTGTAACATGTCCCATTTTGGCAATATATCAACTTGACCTTCATCCAATTCTTGTGGGTTTTGTCATGCTTGGCCTCATCTTGTTTTGGTTATGTGTGTTATTCTTTTCCTTGTCATGCTCTCCTTACTATTTTGCATTTGTGCCTCTTGTCATTTTGCATTCATCCTCATCATATAGTGCATTTTCATCTCATGCCCTCATGTTGCATTTTGTCATTCATGTTGTTGCCATGAGCATCATGGGCATGACCTTGTCCCCCCTTTCAACCATTGCACTATCATTTCCCCTTCCTCCTATTTCTTTCTTGTAGCAAGTGCTAATTTTCCTTTCTCTATTAATGCTCATCTTCTCCCTGTTAATCTTGCTCCATGCCCTAAACCTCTCTGCCAAATATATCCTTATTTGAAGTTGTTTTGGTCAGGTTCAAAAATGACACAAGTTTGAATTATATTCAAACTTGTCTTATTTTTCTACCTCTAAAAATGCCCAATGCAATTTATTAAAATAGTGGATAATTCCAGGAGTTGGAGAGTATTTTCTTTATGCTCTAACTCCTCCCCTTTAACCCTGTGCTTTTCTGTTTCTATATTTGTTTTGCAAAAATAGAAATGGAGCAGCAGCCAGCGCAGCAGCCCCCCCCCCCCTGGGCCTCGGCCTCCCAGGCCGGCCCATCTAGCGCCCCGCGCAGCCAGCCAGCCCGCTCGTGCCCTCGTCTTTTCTCACCCACGCAACCGGTCACCCCCGCTGGACCCTCGCCACGTGGATAGATCGGCCCCGCTCGCCAGCGCCTCTCCTGTTTCCCGCACCCACCTTTTCCCTCTCCTCTCGCCGTCGCCATGGGGACCGCGAGCACGAGCGCGCGTGAGCTCGCACCGCTCGCCCTAGCCCTTATAAGCCCTAGTTTCCATGTCCCCCGCGTCGCCTAGGGTTTCCCTCGTCCGCCGCCGCCGTTTCCTGGTAAGTTTAGCCACCAGATCCACCGCATCCGCTCCGTCCCGAGCGCACCTGAGAGCGCGTCCTCGCCGCCGGCGTGCTCTCCTTCGGCATCTTCCCCGCCTAGCGTGTCCCTCTTCTTCCCCGTCGTCGACTACGGCCCCGTCGTCGACTACTTGGAGCCGGAGCCCCTGCAACGACCGCTTCTTCCTCGTCTTCGAACCCGGCCGCCGAACGAGTTCGTCCTCTGCCTTCGCCGTCTCCGTCCACCTCCCGCCAAGCCAAGTGCACCACCGTGCTTGTGGTGAGCTCGCGCATCTTCCTGGCCATTTTTCCCCCTCGTTTGCGTGCTCTAACCGCGGCCGCCGCGGGCGCCCGATCTCGCCGCCGTCTGACCTCGTCTCCGGCGAGTGCTCTGACCTCTTTAGCCTCTCTGCGCATGTCCTTGGACTTCGTCGTATCACGTAGGAGAAAGCCGTGCTCTCTGCCACTCGTTTAAACCAGCGCCCCGTCGTGGTTTAGCTCGTCGCCGCCCGCTCGGTACCTCGTCGCCGGCAGCGTTTTCGTCGCTGTTGGGCGTCGTGCTCCCCAAGCGCGAGTGCGGGATCCTCCTGCGGTCCAGCAGCTCCCATCCGTCGCTCCGTTAGGTCGCCGGAGCTGCTCCGGTGATCCTTCCGCCGCCTCTGGCCGCACCGTGATGTGCTCTGTTTTTCTTCCGTGGGGATAGCAGCAGAAGCAGTAGAGAAAAGGGGCGAGGCCCTTTTCCTAACAGAGCCGCCTGCCTAGCCCAGTGGTTGCCGTAGCAGAGCCACACCGGGGAGACCCGGGTTCGATCCCCCGCGGGTGCATATTATTCCCCCCCTTTTTTCCTTTCTTTGCACTGTGAGTATGACAGGGTGGCCCCACCTGTCATCCTCTCTTAGCCTGTCTGTTTTTATTTATTTATCTATTTTTATTATTATTAAGTGTTTTATTTTTGTTCCTGCGAATATACCATTTCTGGCATTTAGTACCTTTCCATTTCGGGCAAGTCCTTTTCTGGACGTTTCCAAATATGGAAAGTGCCATTTCTGTCAATTACCATTTTAGGCAGGTTTTATCTTTGTGCATTTGTGATGATTTTTCTACAGCAACCCTAACATATTATATATGTTTTTGGGGTAGAAAAATCCCACCAATCCATTGGTGGCATTAGTTTCTGCATTTGAGCAAGTTCATAATCATGCCATCTCACTTCTTATTGTTGTTTTGTCTCTTATGTGCTTGTTCATGCAAATATGCTAGTTGTTTGTTTTGCACATGAGTAGCTTCATTTTCATGCCTACTTCATGCTAGTACTTGTTCCATGCCATGACATGCCTGGTAGTGAGTTAATCAAGCCTATAGAGATGCCATGATGAATCTGTTTCTGCTATGTCTAGTAATTCCACTAAGTCTGTAGAACTGTTATCTCTTGCATTATTGCCATGCTATTTTAGTCATGCTCTAGTGGTTTTTAGTTTGAGCTCAGTGTTCATGTTTCGTAGGGCATCTCCTGTACATCACTGTTATGCATCTAGTTCATATGTTTGGGTGCTATAGCTTATCCATACTTTGCATACAAGTGGCCATGTTGCTGTTTGCATCATATCATGTCTTGCTTGTCTTTTGCAAACCGTGCACCCAAATCCGGTGATCTTTATATCGATTTCATCCGAAATCATCTCATCTTTCCAGCGGCATACTTGGTTTGCCAAGTTGATGCCTTGTTCATCATTTTTCCTTCCGAAGCACGCATACGCTTTGCATATCACCTCTCGCATATCATGACATGTATTGCATCATGATGCTTGTGCATTGCACCGTGATTTATTGTGGTTCCTTGCTTGTGTTCTTGCTTTGGGTAGAGCCAGGAGACGAGTACGTGCACGAGGAACCTGTCGAGTACGCTAACGAGGATCCAGCTTCCGACTACTCTGAGAACCTTGCAGGCAAGATGATCACACCTTCGATATCACTTCTATCTCTGCTTGCTAGTACCCGCTCTATCGCTATGTTAGCTCTTCCTGCCTTGTTTACCATCCCTACCTATTGCCATGGTAAACCTCTAACCAACCCGTCCTAGCAACCGTTGTTTGGCTATGTCACCGCTTTTGCTCAGCCCCTCTTATAGCATTGTTAGTTGCAGGTGAAGATGAAGTTTGTTCCTGGTCGGAACATGGATATTTTTGGGATATCACAATATCTCCTGTTTAAATTAATGCACCTTATATACTTGGTAAAGGGTGGAAGGCTCGGCCTTATGCCTGGTGACTTGTTCCACTCTTGCCGCCCTAGTTTCCGTCATACCGGTGTTATGTTCCTTGATTTTGCGTTCCTTACACGGTTGGGTGATTTATGGGACCCCCTTAACAGTTCGCTTTGAATAAAACTCCTCCAGCAAGGCCCAACCTTGGTTTTACCATTTGCCACCTAACCCCTTTTCCCTTGGGTTTTCACGAGCCCAAGGGTCATCTTTATTTACCCCCCCCCCCCCCGGGCCAGTGCTCGTCGTGAGTGTTGGTCCAACCTGTCAGCCGCCGGTGGCCACCAGGGGCAACTCTGGGCTAGCCTACCGGAAGTTTGGATGATCCGGTGTGCCCTGAGAACGAGATATGCGCAGCTCCTATCGGGATTTGTTGGTGCATCGGGTGGCTTTGCTGGTCTTGTTTTACCATTGTCGAAATATTTTGCGAACCGGGATTCCGAGACTGATCGGGTCTTCCCGGGAGAAGGTCTATTCCTTCGTTGACCGTGAGAGCTTGTGATGGGCTGAGTTGGGACACCCCTGCAGGGTATATAATCTTTCGAAAGCCGTGCCCGCGGTTATGAGGCAGATGGGAATTTTTTAATGTCCGGTTGTAGATAACTTGACACTTGACCTCTTTAAAATACATCAACCGCGTGTGTAGCCGTGATGGTCTCTTCTCGGCGGAGTCCGGGAAGTGAACACGGTTTGTGTTATGCTTGGCGTAAGTAGTTTCACGATCACTTCTTGATCGCTTCTAGCTTCTCGACCGACGCGTTGCTTCTCTTCTCGCTCTCACTTGCGTATGTTAGCCACCATATATGCTTAGTGCTTGCCGCAGCTCCACCATATTACCCCTTACCTACCTATGAGCTTAAATAGTCTTGATCTCGCGGGTGTGAGATTGCTGAGTCCCCGTGGCTCACAGATTCTACCAAAGCAGGTGCAGGTGCCAAGGATACCAGCGTAGATGGCACAACTGAGCTGAAGTGGGAATTTGATGAGGCCCTTGGTCGTTACTATGTATCGTTTCCAGATGATCAGTAGAGGTGCCCAGTCGGGGCGATCGGGGATATAGCATTTGGGGTTGTCTTCTTTTCATTTGACCTTGACCGTAGCCGGTCTATGAGTGTATTTGAATGATGTATGAACTTAAATTATGTATTGTGTGAAGTGGCAATTGTAAGCCAACTCTCTTTATCCCATTCTTGTTCATTACATGGGATTGTGTGAAGATGACCCTTCTTGCGACAAAACTACTATGCGATTATGCCCCTAAGTCGTGCTTCGACATGTGGGAGATATAGCCGCATCGTGGGTGTTACACAATGCTTGGATGAATTTGATGACTTTATGGCTAGACAAGAAAATTTCAATGCTTATGTTGGTAGAGAATTAAAGAGTAATGCTTTCATGATTGGACGCTTGAGTGATTATATGGCTAGAGTTAAAGACGAACTTAAACTCATTAGTAAATATGCTTGTATGGTTACCACTCAAGGAGAACAAGTACTTAAAGCTCAAAGTGATTTGCTCGATGAATTAAATAATAAACATGATTTTGCTATTAGAGTGGCTACTAGAAGTGGTAAAAATGACTCAGGAACCTTTGTATCCTCAAGGCCACCCTAAGAGATTTGAGTAAGATTCTCAGAGAATAATTTAGATGCACCTAGTCCTTCTAAAAAGAAGAAAACGAAAAATGATAGGACTTTGCATGCTTCTAGTGAACCTATTGTAGACACACCTGAGAATCCCAATGATATTTCTATTTCTGATGCTGAAACACAATCTGGTGATGAACATGAACCTAGTGATAATGTTAATGATAATGTTCATGTTGATGCTCAACCTAGCAATAATAATGATGTAGAGATTGAACCTGCTGTTGATCTTGATAACCCACAATCAAAGAATCAACGTTATAATAAGAGAGATTTTGTTGCTAGGAAGCACGGTAAAGAAAGAGAACCATGGGTTCAGAAACCCATGCCTTTTCCTCCTAAGCCATCCAAGAAAAAGGATGATGAGGATTTTGAGCGCTTTGCTGAAATGGTTAGACCTATCTTCTTACGTATGCGCTTAACTGATATGCTTAAAGTTAATCCTTATGCTAAATACATGAAAGATATTATTACAAATAAAAGAAAGATACCGGAAGCTAAAATTTCCACCATGCTTGCTAATTATACTTTTAAAGGTGGAATACCAAAGAAACTAGGAGATCTAGAAGTACCAACTATACCATGCTCCATGAAAAGAAACTATGTTAAAACTGCCTTATGTGATCTTAGAGCCGGTGTTAGTGTTATGCCTCTCTCTTTATATCATAGACTTGAATTGAATAAGTTGACACCTACTGAAATATCTTTGCGAATGGCTGATAAATCAACTGCTATACCTATCGGCATTTGTGAGGATGTGCCTGTTGTGGTTGCAAATGTCACTATCTTAACGGACTTTGTTATTCTTGATATTCCCGAGGACGATAGTATGTCGATTATCCTTGGTAGACCCTTTTTGAATACTGCAGTGGCTGTTATTGATTGCAACAAAGGCAATGTCACTTTTCATGTTAACTATAATGAGCATACGATACACTTTCCGAGGAAACAACCTCAAGTTCATAGCATCAATTCTATTGGAAAAATTCCAACTATCATTATTGGAGGTTTTGAATTTCCTCTTCCTACTGTCAAGAAGAAATATGATATTCTTATTATTGGGGATGTGCATATCCCCATTGAGGTAACCTAGTGTTATTCGAAATTTCTCCAGTTTCATGTTATTCGGAATGAGTTTGTTAACAAGACTTGATCAACCTTGTTAGTGGATTCCTTTTGATGAGCATGAGATGGATGAAACTAGAAGGCACAACCTTCTGTACCCTCCTTTTACTTTCTGTTAATTAGATTAAATAAAGTAAAAATAGTATTTTCTATCTGTTTTCTGAATTATCCATGTAATACAAAATACCCCAAAAATAAAAGTTCTCCAAATGCCCTGTCAATTTAGTATGATTTTTTCTGGAATATTTGAGGATATTTGGCACTGAGAACACAATAGGGGGAGCTGGCACCTGGCCACGAGGGTCTAGGGTGCGCCCACTCCTATAGGGTGCGCCCCCTGCCTTGTGGGCCCACGGTGGCCCCCCTCCACTTATTCCTGCACCCACACACTTCATCTTCCTCCCAAAAAATCACCATCCAGCTCAAGCACGAGTTCTAGCTCACTTTGCTGCCATTTTCGATCTCCTTGCTCAAAGCTCCATTCACAAAACTTCTTTGGGAGATTGTTCTTTGGTATGTGACTCCTCCAATGGTCCAATTAGTTTTTGTTCTAGTGCTTTATTCATGGAAAATTTTTGCTGCCTAGGTGACCATGTTCTTGAGCTTGCTTGTCAAATTTATGAGGTCCCAAGTAATTTTAATGCATGATATAGGCTCTAGGCACTTGTGGGAGTAGTTGCTATTAGTTTTATTGAGTTTGATTCACTTTTATTTTGAGTTACTAAAAAATTCAGAAATTTTTCAGAGGAAGAAATATGTCTAGGAAAATGTACCAAGGTGGTTCTTCAAGAAAGAAAAGGCCAAGTATAATCTTCCTCGTGTGGCGAAAGTATTGCCGTGTGAATGGCCTTGTGATGATTTCTAGAAAGCAGACGGGATTTATGAAGACTTTTATTCTTTGGCTGATAATGCGGGCCTCACCGACTTCCTCCATGACCAGGCTGAATAGTATCTCTTACTCACCAATACTTTCATGCAAAACTTCTACTATTATCCTAAGAAATCACCTCCTTCAGTAGCTTTTCATTTATATGATGTGGCTAGGGAGATGTCATTACGTGATTTTTGTGCGGTTTGCAAAATACCCTTCGAGGGCAGCTTAGAGGAACCGCATCATAAAGATGTGGATGGTTTTATTGATACTATTACTGTAGGGGAATCGAGGAAGGTTTCTGATGCAAGAATTACTAGCATACATTTTCCTGTTTTACGCTACTTTGCAATATTTGCTAGTCGGTGCTTAATTGCTCGCGGAAACTGTGGAAACCTTAGTGTTCCTGATATTGTTTTTTGTTCCATGCCTTATTTCGTGATAACTCTATTAGTATGGGTGCCGTTATTGCTAAACGATTAAGCCTGAACCGTACGAAGGGGCCCATCTTTGGAGGTATCTATGCTTCATGCCTTGGTAGACACTTCGAGATACCCATTAGGCATTTTGAGAAAGAGGAAAAACTGCTACCCCCTACTTTTCTAGACTATAAGAGCATGGTAGCACATGAGTTTTGTTAACAATGATGATAAGATGCTTCTGTATAATTTGAGATTTCATAAGAAACACAATGAGATTATTATCCTGCTTGCGCCCTCTTTGTTTGATTTAACTGCAGGCCATTACCTCGTCTTGCCGGAGGCCATCTATGCACGTTGTGGCCAGACATCGGCTCCAAAGCCCGAGCCGGAACCACCACTTGACCCTTATCAACCATCATCTTATCAGTGGTATCCGGAGGAGATCGCCAGTCAGTGGCAGTACAATGACACTCCTCAGTACACCGGGGAGAGTTGCCGCGATCCATGGGCATATACCAACTTAGGCCAAAAGCCTATGCTTGGGGGAGTACGTATTTCTCACCAACATTACATTTATGTTCACACACTCATTCTAGTTGTCGGTGCTCATACTTTTTCATTGTATTATCCAGGCTAGTTTAATTTCTTTTTCTAGCTTTCTTCTTGTGTGTTTTATAAACCTTAAGAAAAAACAAAAAATATATTAGTTAGCTTACTTTCCATGTCTGTAGTAGTAATAATTAAAAGAAAACCCAAAAAGATTTCCCGTTCTTCTTTTGCTTGTTGGGAGTTTTCCCATGTAAATAGTTTTATTTCTTTTCTTTCCTTTGGGGGTCGAGAGGAGAAGACCATAGTGAAAATGTTTAGTGGCTCTCATATGCATGATTATTGATTTAACTTGGAGCCCATATTACCTTGTCTTCTCCCTTGAATTGAATGCTTGCAGATTCCAGCTTACTCCAATGCACGTGCACTATTATTATTATACACACTGTTTGGTCATGCAAGTGAAAGGCAATAATGACGATATATGATGGACTGGCTGAGATGGGAGAAGCTGGTATGAACTAGACCTCTCTTGTTTTTGTAAATATGATTAGTTCATCGTTCCTGATTTAGCCTATTATGAATAAACATGTTTGCAATGACAATTAGAGATTACTGCTTATACCATGCTTGATTAGCTAGGAGCTTATAATGGTTTACCTTGCGTGCCAACATGCTATTAAAATGGTTGTGATGTGGTATGATAGGGTGGTATCCTCCTTTGAATGATTCGAGTGACTTGACTTGGCACATGCTCACGCATGTAGTTGAAACAAAATCAACATAGCCTTCACGATATTTATGTTCATGGTGGATTATATCCTACTCATGCTTGCACTCAGTGTTGATTAATTTTAATGCATGTTCATGACTGTTGTCGCTCTCTTAGTTGGTCGCTTCCCAGTCTCTTGCTAGCCTTCACTTGTACTAAGCGGGAATACTACTTGTGCATCCAAACTCCATAAACCCCAAAGTTATTCCATATGAGTCCACTATACCTTCCTATATGCGGTATCTACCTGCCGTTCCAAGTAAATTTGTATGTGCCAAACTCCAAACCTTCAAATGAAATTCTGTTTTGTATGCTCGAGCAGCTCATGTATCAATTAGGGATGTCTGTATCTTCCATGCTAGGTGGGTTATTCTCAAGAGGAGTGGACTCCGCTCCTCATTCACGAGAAAATGGCTGGTGACCGGGATGCCCAGTCCCATGATCAAAAGATCAAATCAAATCAAAATAATTAAAAAAAAACTCCCCCCAGGAGTGTTGCTAGTTGGAGGCACCCGTTGTTTCGGGCAAGCCATGGATTGGTGCTTGTTGGTGGTGGGGGAGTATAAACTTTACCATTCTGTTTGGGAACCGCCTATAATGTGTGCAGCATGGAAGATATTGAGATATCATAGTTGTTATGTTGATAGTGAAAGTATACCGCTCAAAATGTTATTCATCTCTATTTCACAATCGAGCTCTGGCACCTCTACAAATCGCTGCTTCCCTCTGCGAAGGGCCTATCTATTTACTTTTATGTTGAGTCATCACCCTCTTATTAAAAAGCACTCGTTGGAGAGCACCGCTGTCATTTGCATGCATTACTATTAATTTATATTGGGTATGACTTGACTGGATCTTTTTTACCATGAATTAAAATGTTTAGTCAGTCCTTGATCTTTAAAGGTGCTCTGCATTTATGTTTTGCGGTCTCAGAAAGGGCTAGCAAGATACCATCGTGTTATATCATATTATGATTGTCTTGAGAAAGTGTTGTCATCCGAGTTTTATTATTATTGCTCGCTAGTTGATTATGCCATTGATATGAGTAAACATGAGACCTAAGTGTTATTGTGAATATGGTTAGTTCATAATCTTTGCTGAAAACTTGAATGCTGGTTTTACATATTTGTAACAACAAGAGCAAACAAAGGTTGTAAAAGGTTTTCTTTATCACTTTCAGTTTGTCAACTGAATTGCTTGAGGACAAGCAAAGGTTTAAGCTTGGGGGAGTTGATACATCTCCGTCGTATCTACTTTTCCAAACACTTTTGCCCTTGTTTTGGCTCTAACTTGCATGATTTGAATGGAACTAACCCGGACTGACGATGTTTTCAGCAGAACTGCCATGGTGTTATTTTTGTGCAAAAAAAGTTCTCGAAATGACCTGAAAATCCACGGAGCAACTTTTCAGAATTAATAAAAAATACTGGCGAAAGAATTAGCGTCAGGGGGCCCACACCCTGTCCACGAAGGTGGGGGCGCCCCCTGCCCCTGGGAGCGCCCCCTGCCTCGTGGGCCCCCTGAACATCCACCGACCTCAACTCCAACTCCATATATTATCTTTCGCGGAGAAAAAAATCAGAGAGAAAGTTTCATCGCATTTTAGGATACGGAGCCGCCTCCAAGACCTAATCTCTCTAGGGAGGGCTGTTGGAAATATGACCTAGAGGCAATAATAAATTGGTTATTATTATTATATTTCCTTGTTCATGATAATCGTTTATTATCCATGCTATAATTGTATTGATAGGAAACTCAGATACATGTGTGGATACATAGACAACACCATGTCCCTAGCAAGCCTCTAGTTGACTAGCTCGTTGATCAATAGATGGTTACGGTTTCCTGACCATGGATATTGGATGTCGTTGATAACAGGATCACATCATTAGGAGAATGGTGTGATGGACAAGACCCAATCCTAAGCCTAGCACAAAGATCGTGTAGTTCGTATGCTAAAGCTTTTCTAATGTCAAGTATCATTTCCTTAGACCATCAGATTGTGCAACTCCCGGATACCGTAGGAATGCTTTGGGTGTACCAAACGTCAAACGTAACTGGGTGGTTATAAAGGTGCACTACAGGTATCTCCGAAAGTGTCTGTTGGGTTGGCACGAATCGAGACTGGGATTTGTCACTCCGTGTGACAGAGAGGTATCTCTGGGCCCACTCGGTAGGACATCATCATAATGTGCACAATGTGAACAAGGGGTTGATCATGGGATGATGTGTTACGGAACGAGTAAAGAGACTTGCCGGTAACGAGATTGAACAAGGTATCGGGATATCGACGATCGAATCTCAGGCAAGTACTATACCGCTAGACAAAGGGAATTGAATACGGGATTGATTGAATACTCGACATCGTGGTTCATCCGATGAGATCATCGTGGAACATGTGGGAGCTAACATGGGTATCCAGATCCCGCTGTTGGTTATTGGTCGGAGAGTTGTCTCGGTCATGTCTACGTGTCTCCCGAACCCGTAGGGTCTACACACTTAAGGTTGGATGGCGCTAGGGTTATAGGGAATAGATGTACGTGGTTAACGAATGTTGTTTGGAGTATCGGATGAGATCCCGAACATCACGAGGAGTTCCAGAATGGTCCGGAGGTAAAGATTTATATATGGGAAGTCATGTTTTGGTCACCGAAAAAGTTTGGGGTGCTATCGGTAACGTACCGGGACCACCGGGAGGGTCCCGGGGGTCCACCAGGTGGGGCCACCAGCCCCAGAGGGCTGCATGGGCCAAGTGTGGGAGGGGACCATCCCCAGGTAGGCTGGTGCGCCCCCCCCCCCCCCCCAAGGGCCCAAGGCGCCTAGGGTTTGGGGAGGGGGCGCCTCCACCTTGCTTGGGGGGCAAGTTTCCCCCTCTCCCCCTTGGCCGCACCCTAGATGGGTTTTGGGCCTGCCGCCACCCCTAGGGAGGGAACCCTAGATGGGGGCGCAGCCCCTCCCCTTCCCCTATATATACTTGAGGTATTGGGGGCTGCAAACACATGAGTTTTCCTCTCCTTGGCACAGCCCTACCTCTCTCCCTCCTCATCTCCCGCGGTGCTTGGCGAAGCCCTGCAGGATTGCCACGCTCCTCCACCACCACCACGCCGTCGTGCTGCTGCTGGACGGAGTCTTCCCCAACCTCTCCCTCTCTCCTTGCTAGATCAAGGCATGGGAGACGTCACCGGGCTGCATGTGTGTTGAATGCGGAGGTGTCGTCTGTTCGGCACTAGGATTGTGATTTGGATCACGACGAGTACAACTCCATCAACCCCGTTCACTTAAACGCTTCCGCTTAGCGATCTACAAGGGTATGTAGATGCACTCCCCTTTTCCTCGTTGCTAGATTACTCCATAGATTGATCTTGGTAATACGTAGAAAATTTTGAATTTCTGCTACGTTCCCCAACAGTGGCATCATGAGCTAGGTCTATGCGTAGTTTCTATGCACGAGTAGAACACAAGTTGTTGTGGGCGTTGATTTTTGTTCAATATGCTTACCGTTACTAGTCCAATATTGTTTCGGCGGTATTGTGGAATGAAGCGGCCCGGACCAACCTTACACGTACACTTACGTGAGACAGGTTCCACCGACTGACATGCACTTGTTGCATAAGGTGGCTAGCGGGTTCCAGTCTCTCCCACTTTAGTCGAATCGGATTCGATGAAAAGGGTCCTTATGAAGGGTAAATAGCAATTGACATATCACGTTGTGGTTTTTGCGTAGGTAAGAAACGTTCTTGCTAGAAACCCATAGCAGCCACGTAAAACATGCAAAAAACAATTAGAGGACGTCTAACTTGTTTTTGCAGGGTATGCTATGTGATGTGATATGGCCAAATAGAATGTGATGAATGATATGTGATGTATGAGATTGATCATGTTCTTGTAATAGGAATCACGACTTGCATGTCGATGAGTATGACAACCGGCAGGAGCCATAGGAGTTGTCTTAATTTATTGTATGACCTGCGTGTCATTGAACAACGCCATGTAATTACTTTACTTTATTGCTAAGCCGTTAGCCATAGTAGTACAAGTAATAGTTGGCGAGACAACTTCATGGAGACATGATGATGGAGATCATGATGATGGAGATCATGGTGTCATGCCGGTGACGATGATGATCATAGAGCCCCGAAGATGGAGATCAAAAGGAGCAAAGTGATATTTGCCATATCATGTCACTTTTTGATTGCATGTGATGTTTATCATGTTTATGCATCTTATTTGCTTAGAACGACGGTAGTAAATAAGATGATCCCTCATTAAAAATTTCAAGAAAGTGTTCCCCCTAACTGTGCACCATTGCGAAGGTTCGTTGTTTCGAAGCACCACGTGATGATAGGGTGTGATAGATTCTAACGTTTGAATACAACGGGTGTAAGCCAGATTTACACACGCAATACACTTAGGTTGACTTGACGAGCCTAGCATGTACAGACATGGCCTCAGAACACAAGAGACCGAAAGGTCGAGCATGAGTCGTATGATAGATACGATCAACATGAAGATGTTCACCGATGATGACTAGTCTGTCTCACGTGATGATCGGACACGGCCTAGTTGACTCGGATCGTGTAATCACTTAGATGACTAGAGGGATGTCTATCTGAGTGGGAGTTCATAAGACGAACTTACTTATCCTGAACATAGTCAAAAGGTCTTTGCAAATTATGTCGTAAGCTCGCGCTTTAGTTCTACTGTTTAGATATGTTCCTAGAGAAAATTTAGTTGAAAGTTGATAATAGTAATTATGTGGACTAGGTCCGTAAACTGAGGATTGTCCTTGTTGCTTCGAAGAAGGCTTATGTCCTTAATGCACCGCTCAATGTGCTGAACCTCGAACGTCGTATGTGGATGTTTCAAACATCTGACATACACGTTTTGATAACTACGTGATAGTTCAGTAATGTTAAACGGTTTAGAGTTGAGGCACCGAAGACGTTTTTTGAAACATTGCGGAACATATGAGATGTTCCAAGGGCTGAAATTGGGATTTCAGGCTCGTGCCCACGTCAAGAGGTATGAGACCTCCGACGAGTTTCTTAGCCTACAACCTAAGGGAGAAAAGCTCAATCGTTGAGCTTGTACTCAGATTGTCTGGGTACAACAATCACTTGAATCGAGTGGGAGTTAATCTTCCAGATGAGATAGTGATGTTTCTCCAAAGTCATTGCCACCAAGCTACTAGAGCTTCGTGATGAACTATAACATATCAGGGATAGATATGATGATCCTTGAAATATTCGCTATGTTTGACACTGCGAAAGTAGAAATCAAGAAGGAGCATCAATTGTTGATGGTTAGTGAAACCACTAGTTTCAAGAAGGGCAAGGTCAAGAAGGGATACTTCATGAAACGGCAAATCAGCTGCTGCTCTAGTGAAGAAACCCAAGGTTGAACCCAAACCCGAGACTAAGTGCTTCTGTAATAAGGGGAACGGTCACTAGAGCAGAATTACCCTAGATACTTGGTAGATAAGAAGGCAGGCAAGGTCGACAGAAGTATATTGAATATACATTATATTAATGTGTACTCTACTAGTACTCCTAATTGCACCATGGTAATAGATACCGGTTCAGTTGCTAAGTGTTAGTAACTCAAAATAAAAGGCTACAGAATAAACAGAGACTAGCTAAAGGCGAGGTGAAGACACTACTAGATATTTCATTATAACCGAGGGTCCAATCACCGTCGGATATTTTTGATCACCGTCAACTATTACTAAAACCGACGGTACACCGTCGGCCATCTCCCGTCGGCCTTGCTCCGTCGGCCATTACAGTAATGGTCGACGGTACAGTCGGGTAATATTGTCACCTACGGTAGTAAGCCGACGGTGAGCCGTCGGGCATGTTATTGTGACCAGCTGGCTCATCTTAGCCCGACGACATTTATAGCCGACGGTTCCTCGTCGAGCATTTACTCTCTGACGGTTATTGCTTCCCGTCGGTTTTCAAAGTAGTCGACGGTACATTTGTCCCGCTGGACTTATTTATGACCGTGAGGAGAACCAAACCGTCAGCTCATTAGATGGTCGACAGTGTATACGGCCTTTCAGGAAACCTGTTAGCCGAGGGTGAGCGAACACGGCCAGAAAACCTGTTAGTCAAGGGTGAGCAAACACCGTCAATTTATAAATTCACCAACAGTCTGAAGTCCCCATTGGCATTCTCTATAACCGAGACATATTTTCCACCATAGGTCATTACTCACCCCTCGTATATTTCTTTCACCAAGGGGTGTTTCATTCCATCTCATACACAAGCACAAGGTATTGAGTTACATCCAAATTGCATTAACCATAATTATCAAATGTCGAATGCAGAACAAAATAGTAACTGAGATAGGCCACATTTTGCATAAGATAAATTGTCCACTAAGACAAATTTGTCCATAAGATAATAAAGTGTTTCAAATATCTAACACAACTACATTTTGACATGACTTGAAGATCATTAGATTTTATAGCCAATCATCATCATCGCCATCGCCACCGCCATAGCCATACCCATAGTCATCCTCATCTCCATAGTCATCATATTCCCCATCACCATAGTGATCATAGTGCTCATCACCATACAGATCACCCTCGCCATAGTTACCATATCCCCCATTGCCATAGTCGTCGTCCTCATCATCATTTCCATGACTCGTACTGCCTCCAGTCCTGCTTCCCATTCCCTAAGTAATGACAAGACTAGTTGTCAGTATAATGTAGCTGAAATTTAAGTGACCTACAGGGATCAAACTTAATTGTTCTAATTGACAGGTTATCTGCGAACTGCTATATGACAGCATGATTATCCAACAATATGATGCCTATTCACCTTTCGTTCCTTCACATGAAATTTTCAGAGGAAACATGAATCAGCAGGAACACATTCCATACACATTTACCAAGTACTGTGCATATCTATCTGCAACCCCATTATCAACAGTGTTTACATTTCGCAGTCACATGACAAAGCCGAATTAGTAAACTAACAGACCGCTATTGGCAAGTTTGGGCATATAGTAAACTAATTAAGAATGGCATGTACAAAGAGCATAAACTAGCAGCATGTGCCCCAAGGTGAAATAATATTTGCATGTATATGTATTATAATTGAAATGCATATGTACAGAGGCTTTATCGAACATGGTACAATGCTTAGATAAAGGAAGAGTATCCATAAGAAAAATATTCCGGATGGTTAGCCTAAATGCTTTCATGTCTACTAATTCGTTCCCTGCGACCTCAATAAATTATACATGAAGTACAAATAAATTATTGTTCATACTATCATATTTTTCCTATTAATGATTTTTTAATTAACATGGTTCAGTTTATCTAGTTTTGCACATAAGAAATGATAGCGAATTTAGATATGCAAGCAAACAAGGCATATGTACAGAGATACAAGCAAACAAGGCATATGTACAGATAAACAAGCATGACAACTGTAGGCTATCAAGTGTGGTCTTCACTGCATTTTTTTCTCATAGATGTGCAGATAAACTTGTCCTATCAACCATCAAGTATTTACATGTAGCATCAGTCATTTCTCTTGGGTGATATAATCCTTTAGAGGAATGCGCCAATATAGTTAACCATGCATTTCTTTTCTAAATCTGTAATTAAAATATATGAAGGATCTACATCTGCTGCTACTTTCCATGACCAAAAATACTGCACCTGACTTGCACACACAAATTCTCTCTTGATGTGCTAATACATATGCAAAGACAAACACATAAATGGTGGAACAAGGAGAGGTAATCCCCAGACTTGCGAGCACGACGACAATGAACTAACCTTTTCGGTTTGGTGTTGAGGCACATCACCTCGTCCCCTTTGAAATCCGCCTTCAGAATATGATGGAGACTATGTATCATACACAAAAGAAACATTACTTAATGGGTTCAATTGCTGAAAGCCTACAATTCAGATGGGTATAACTTACCAAGTCATCTGTTGCTGATTGCATTATGCCATCAAAGTCGACTCCCCCTTTCTCAGCCAAAGACTACAAACATCAGCATGTCAGCACATACCTATTCACTCAGACTCTAATTTACAAGAGAAGATAATATTACCTGAACAACAAGCTCAATGCCTCGAAGACGCTTGATCTCCTGCTTCAAATATTTGTTTTCTCTTTCTAGACGCTCCTCCTTAGCAGATTGCACCGGCTGTGAGGCCATCGCCCTTTTAGACTTAAACTTCGCCTTCTCTGCTTTGCTAAACAACTCATTAGCAATTCCCAGCCTGCCATGTGGCATTCTGCCTGCTGCTTCGTAGATGATTTGTCCATCTAAATCCGGGTGCTCCTCTTCCCAATTTTCTCCATGGGCATTTTTCATTGCCTTATCAAAATCCTCCTTTTCAAATTAAAACTTAACGGTAAACCGCAGTGTTATGCACATAGTTCTCATGATGATTATAATGAACTAAGTTGCAATATTTTACTGACCCAATGATCAGCAGTTCTTTGACTGCATATCTGCTCTTCATCAGTCCCTCGATGCAATTTGTGCGTGTGAAGCCAAGCACCAGAAATTCCAGGGTCTTTCCCGGTTTTGAGTTTCTGCATTTCAAGAGTGTGACACATCATCCAATGTAAATGAAACTTCCTTATTAAATAGTAAGCACAAAGATGTTTGACGAAAATAGTACCAGAAATTGACGTGTGGCGACAACATTTCTAGCACCACTGCAATGGAAGACCGTGTCCCCATTAGCAAGTCTGTTCCTTTTGTTGGTTAAAGATAACCCTCTAAATTCAGTACTACTCCAGTGCTCACATAGTAGACGCCAACCAACGTCTATACCAAAGTCAACTCTCTTTGCAGAAATTAAAGCTTCCTTAGTTGGCCAGCGGTTACCATCCTCATCCTCTTCTGTTAGTTCTGTAGGCAATTGTCCCTTCTTCTTTAATCTTTTGATGGCTGCCGCCTTTTCCTCATGTAGCATCTGCTTCACTTTCCTAGTTAAGTTCTCCTCCAAAACACCATCTGCCTTCTCTTGCTCCGATGGGTCACACTTGAAACGCCACTGCCAAAAACCATCCCAAAGCATTTTTTGTTAGTTACTAGTGCATTTGTGGAAGTGAGCATATGCATAATCATCAAAGCTTCCAACACTTCATAGATAAACCAAGTAGTTTTGTCATGGTTGTGACCAAAATAAAGAATTTTAACTACCACCTATCCACCAGTTTTAGACTTCTTATGTCTAAATATAATATGTTCACCTCTGTTTAAGAATTCTAAGTACTAGAAAAACTGATTCAAAATTCTCAAAGCATTGTGCGCATATACTTACCCAAAAATCTTCCACTATTTTGGAAGCTGCTGTTCTTACTTCTGGACCAGGGGACCACTTGTAGTCCTCCCAACACAATACCGGTTTCTGATCATTTTTTGGACCAATTGGCGGTGGATACATCTGGCGCACTAAGGCACCTAGCACCATTGATGGATCACGAGCGTTGTATGGGTGCCTTTCCCATGCCCTGTTATAAATAAAGATCAAATGTAGTTAGCACATGAACATTGCTCCAACAAGTAAAGCAATTGGAATATTTAATACTTACATGCCAACGGGAACTATAAGCGGTCGGTCAATTTCCTCTAGTCTGAGACCGGCTGAAGTCCTAGTTCTTGGTGTTCTAGGCTTTTTAGCCTGTACAGTTGACTGAGTTGATCCATTGTTTCCTATGGAGGCACTAGAAGAAGACCTGTTCGACCTAGCCATTGAGACACGCCTATGATGCAAGCGGGTCATCCTATTTACATAGTGACAAATGCATTCTTATTAGCCACATAAAAAAATTAGTAGATGATTACCAAAGGCATGATAGTAGAAGAAGAGAACAACAGAAAACATTATGTAACAACTAAACTAGAAATACTATCAAACATAATATATTATTCAATAGTTGTGTCACTAAATCACTATGTAATATGTATTACTACCAATAGTAAACATACTATATTATTCACTAGTTGTGCCACTATATAATATTTATTAGTACCAAGACAGAAAATGACAAGTGCAAAAGCTATAAATGTTCAGTAATCATCATCGTCATATTCAGAGTCATGCTCTATTGCATCATCCTCATCTTCGGTCTCATATGTCTCTTCTTGTCCTTCCTCTTCAGGTAAATCTTCTTCTTCCTCATCAGTACTCTCGTCCAATTCATCTTCTGAAGATTCTTCTCCCTCATAATTATTGCCTTGATTTTCTATTACATAAATTTTAGAGGGATCAAGCTCCACATCATCTGACTCCTTTCTTGGCTCAGTAGATTCATCAACAAATTTGCCACCATCTACAGAAAAACTACCCAGCTGACCACCTTCCTGGAAATATTCATCTGTAGTAGATGGGTCATTTGCGCAGTCATCAAAGTTACTCAAGCTGGTACTTGGCTGAATAGTGTAAACAACCCTCCAATCACGAAGATCTCTCCTGGAGGATGCGTAATGCAAGTAATAAGCTTGCGTAGCTTGGTGAGCCATGGCAAATGGTTCAAAATTACTTAGCCTTGAAGACCACTTTATCTCCACCAAACCTAATTTTGCATTTGGCTTCACACCCTTGATGGGGTCAAACCAACGGCATTTGAAGAGTACCATCTCAATTTTTCTACGAGCTGTGAAGGATACTTTGATAATTTCCTCAATGACACCATAGTACTCAAGTTGTTCAGTCTCTGAGATGAAGGATGACAAACAAACCCCTGTGTTCACCGTTTTCAACCTTCTACGTTTTTTCTCAGATATCTCTGATCTAAAGCGAAAGCCATTCACATCATAGGAGCTATAGGAATAGGCTCTAGAGCTGCATCCATTAGCTAAATTCCACAAGTCCTCATCAGAATTGGGATCTTCTTTGCACTACAATGAAATGAAAAGAAAAACTCGGATTATGAAACATAGTAGTAGTTGAATCGTGAGGATATAATGCTAATTAAAATGTGCTTACAGCAATCTCGAACCATTCCACAAATTCGGATGCCATCATTTCATCAAGGCCCTCCGATGGCAAGTTTGGATGACTTGCATATTTTTCATCTTCATATGTTCTGCAAATCCGCGTATGATTATAAACATCTTGCACACTTCAATTCTAAAACTACAAATTATTCATCACTTACTCACGAAATCTATCAACAGCAGAGCAGTTAGTCAAAATGTACAGCCTTGCTGCATTCAACTCTTCACGTGATAGTTCTTGGGCAATAGGCCTCCCATGTAGGTTTCCAACATGCTGAAATACATCTAAGGTGCAACCATCATTCTGCACGCGTGTTCCTCCATTATTATATCGAGGATTCTTCTTCCATATTGTGCGAACATGATCACTAAAGTAAAGAGAAACACAATTCGTGATCTCCTGCACAATACAAGCTTCAACGATTGAACCCTCCCCTCTTGCCTTGTTTCGCACTTTTAAACGAAGATAGTGCATTGCCCTATAACAAAATATTAGAAGTTTCAGCAATAAATGAAATAAATATATCAAAACACAATGTACAGATCAATGTTATATAGTCTAACATACCTCTCAAAAACATACATCCAACGATATGCCACAGGGCCGCCAACCCTTGCCTCATATGGAAGATGCACTATCAGGTGTTGCATTACATTGAAGAAGCCTGGTGGGAACATTTTCTCAAGCTTGCATAATAGAACAGGAACCTCCTCCTCAAGTTCACGCATCCGTTTTGGAGCAATTTCTTTGGCACACAATTGCCGATAAAAAAAACTTAACTCTGCTATGACCTTCCATTCAGGTTCTGGGATGAAGCCTCATAGGGCAACTGGCAGGAGGCGCTCCATGATGATGTGGTGGTCATGGCTTTTCAGCCCAATGAATTTGTTTTTACTCAAGTTGACAGTTTTACTCAAATTAGCAGCAAACCCATCAGAAAACTTCACTTCTTTAAACCACTTAAGGATGGTCATTCTATCTTCCTTGCTGACACAATATTTCGCTCTAGGTTTCTTCCACACACCCCTTGAATTCTTGTTCAGGTGTAGCTTTGGTCGATCACAATACAAAGCAACATCAAGGCGTGCTTTGTTGCTATCCTTAGTTTTCTCAGGAATATCAAGGCATGTTTTTGGTAAAGCCTCAGATACATTTTTCTCATTGTGCATTACATCAATGTTATGGCGAAGCAGCAACTTCTGAAAATACTCTAGCTGCCACAAACCACTTATAGCTATCCAATTGTGCTCCTTCCCAAACCCCTCAAATTTACTCTTGCCAGTTTCATCATGGACAAGACTTTGGAGTTCTTCATACACCTGTTCTCCGGACAAGGGCTTTGGTGGAGGATCTAAAACTGTTTTTTTCTTGCGAAAACATTTCACACTCCTACGAAATGCATGGTCAGTGGGAAGGAATCTCCTATGGCAGTCAAACCAGCATGGTTTTCTCCCATTCTTCAATGAGAATGTCTTTATGTCAGATCCACATATAGGGTTCTTTCCTGGATGATCTGGACCGAGAATAACTAGTGCAAGGATCAGGTTACTCTGCTTCATGCACATTTCTGGTGGAAGATTATAAGGCACAACAAATACTGGCCAACATGAGTAGGAGGCTGCTGTAATACCAAAAGGTGTGAATCCGTCAGTTGCTAGACATAGCCTTATATTCCTTACTTCCTCAGCAAATTTTTTAAATTCCTTATTAAATTCCTTCCAAGCTTCACCATGAGAAGGGTGAACCATTACTTCATCACTGTTATGAGGCCTTGCGTGATAGTCCATGTGCTTGGCAGTGCTTTGTGACATGTACAACCGTTGTAGCCTAGGAGTAATTGGGAGATAGCGCAGAACTTTTCTTGGTATCTTCGTAGATTTATTTCCTGCGGTTGTTTCCTCATATCTAGGTTCTTTGCAGATAGTGCATTTTTCTTTATTTTCATTCTCCTTATAATAAATCATACAATTATTGGGGCATGCATGAATTTTGACGTAAGGCATTGCTAGACTATGCACAAGCTTCTTGGACCTATGGAAGTTTGCTGGGAGATCTTTTGCAGCATCATCCCCAACAATGTCATGTATAAGAGTCATCATCTCATTGTAACAAGCTTCTGACAGATTATGTTGTGTTTTAATAGTCATTAGCCTTCCTACAATGGATAGACGTGATTGTGTGGTCTTCTCATGCAAAGGTTTGTCGGCTTCCATCAACATTTCATAGAATTTTTTAGCAGCTTTTGTTGGCTCATCACCTTTAGAAACTCCTTCAGCAACAATTGCATCAACTAGCATGTCATTCATTCTATCTCCATCCCCCACGTTATCATGCTCTACATTTTCAGGTGCATCAGACTCCCCGTGGCTAGTCCATCTCTCATATCCTAACATGAACCCATTGCTGCACAAGTGTGTGGTCATGACATCCCTTGTGCACTTATGACCGCAAAAGCACTTGTTGCAAGGACAATGGGATTTCCCGTCTGCAGCAGCATCGGGCAATGAGAATGCATGATCTAGAAAATTATCTACTCCATGTTGCCAAGCATCACTGATCAACTTCCCTCGTCTCTCTTTGTACATCCAACTACGGTCGACATCTACATTGCTACAAAAATGTAGAATGGAAGTAGGAGGTATAGTATAAGCATTGGATTTAATCATGAACGTAAAGTGTGATATATATTAATTATATAGTAACAATGAGAACATCAATCAAACAACTCTATATTTGGCCTACATTGGCCATAACTAACAAGATGGTCATTAGGAGCTCTATCCAAACAAGCTAACTAATGTGCAAGTTTATTAATACCTATTTCAACTTTCTGAACAAGAAACTGAGGGAACTGTTCAGGTTATTCATGGCCATCAGAAGCACATACTAGTTGGACATAAGTTGCTACTGTAGTAAACACATAAAACATAACCTTTTTGTGAGCATACCAGTTGAATCCTAGATTTAAGGTTCTACAAATATTCTCTCCGTTTCTTACATAATTAGTTCCCGGCTAACATGGTTTAGAAAGAAAAGAAAGAAAACAAGATCAACTCGTACAACAAGAAAACTTGCCAAACTAAAATTATGAACCGCCAACAAACCAATACTGATGGATCGTGCAGAAAAGAAATTTCAATGTACAAATAATGGACAATCAGCACAATCACGTAAGATAGAAAAGAAGAAAATTACTCAAGGGGGTGTGCCAGAGACGAGCAGAGAGGGGAATGGGGAGGGAGAAGAGAATGATACCGTGGCGCCCCACTGTGATCGCTGCGTGCCGATTGATCGGCCATCGCAGAGGAAGCAGAGGAACTCCTGACCACCCGTCGGAGTGGATGCAGAGGGACGCCGGGCACCCCTCGAGCTAGATTGGTTTGGAGAACGAGGATGTGTTTGTTTTCAAAGAGGACCAGGAGACTATGGCGGTTAGTTTAGGACCTGATTTGGTGCGTGGTGCGTCGGCGCGCGAGAAGTTTTTGGTGGCCGCGCCAAGAAATCAGCGCCAGATCGCCAAAGAATTCGGTAACAGGAGTCCACGGCTGCGAGGTGGGCACTAACCACTACGCGAGAAACGTGAAAAAAAATAGATAACCACGAGGCCTCCTCAACGGATTGAACGGACTCAATTATATTATCCCACGAAAACCACGGTAGACGGTACATATGTTATTATCTCTAGATCACATAATCGTGTCAATGTTGCAACAAATTGTCTCTGGTGTACGTGCTGATTAACTAATTGACCAAACAACTCAGTCTCCACATTTATTTGTGTCAAAATTTCCTCAATTTCAGTTTCAAAAAAAAATCCCAAATTGCCTACTGTACTGTACTGACCTGAAGAGATTGGGCGTGGTTAGGTCGTGGCCCGCCCAGACGGTGTCGAAGAAGTCGCCATGCTTGCAGGAGGCAGGGTCGAACTGGACGCGGCGGCGAGGTACCTCCGGGGCCGCCAGTAGCTCCGAGGCCGCCAGTCCTCGTCCATCTTCTCCGCCAGTGCGGGCTCTCCCCACCCAACCCCCGCTTCCCCATCCAGCTCATGGCGACACGGGAACCTGCTGCTGCTGCCTGCCGCTTGACTTTGGGGTCAAATCTGAGACGAGAGTGGAGGACGGTGGCAAGTCAGGTGACACATCTAGGCGGCGACCGGCGTTGAGAGAGAGGTGAATGTGAGCCGCAGGACTGAGGGGATAATAAGCGGCGGGGCTGGTCAACTGCGCTTTGAGAAGGTCTAGTATAGATAATATCTGAGGAGGCATATGTCACAACTTGTCTGATGTCCACCTGGTATAGCACGCTAGGCAAGCCTGTTTAGTCTTGGGTTCGAACCGTGCGGTGCACTTAATTTTTGCACACGCGTTATTGATTAATTATTATTACGTATGAAATCATATAGGAGTACAATAACTTTTATTTTTTGGGTCATTTGTTTTTTTTAAATCCTATTTTTATTCTTAGATTTCTCACAGTTCGTCTGGCACATACACGATTCCTTTTTTTTAACATGGCACATACACGATTCTTGGTATGATCATAATACGTTTTTTTGCGAAAAATGGCCACAATACCTTGGATGATCCATTGGTGTGTTGTATTTGGTTCCACCGCGCACCGGTTTTTTTTTGCATGGTAATACGTGTCTCATTCATATCATAAAGATCAAATTACAAGCTACGTAAGGATCGACATGACAAAACTGAAAAGATAGCAAAACATCTCTGAGCTAGACACCAACGCTCCGTCACATGCCCCCAGCACGACCACAGCAGCCACCAAAGAGAAGAACGACGGATCACCTTCTCACCCAAGCTCGACGCGGCTCCATTGCTGATATGCAGCTTTGTGGACCTCCAAGGTGGCTCACCAAAACTGAAGTCATTGTCATTGAATGAATCAGATCTGGGCAACACCCCAGGACACGCTATCGAACTCAAGATCTGGCACTCCACCACGACTAAGACGCCGAAGGAGGAAACTACACTTTCCATCCATCAACCACGAACCCAGCACATGTTTCGTCTTCCAAATGTCGTTGATGCAGTCCACAATCTACATCCGCTCCTGGACTACGTACCTCCCAAGCTCCGTGCCGATGTTGGGGCAGACGCCGGCCCGAGGACACATGTCCACCACGAGGATGCCGCCGCCACACCATCCTTGCTTGAACAGGCTGGTTTTCAAAACCACCCCAACCATAGGGCCGATTGACTTGTCGGAGAAGGATCTGAAGAATCTTTATTCAGCGCCGTCATTGCCGCCACCGAAGCCAAGACGATGAGCAACCTAAAAACAAAGCTACTTTAGCCTAAAACTATTCCACACACACACACGGAGAGAGAGAGAGAGAGAGAGAGAGAGAGAGAGATCCGGCGACCCCCCTAGCACCAACGATCGAGGTCGTCGGCGGAGGGGAGCCGCCGTCGAACTCTCTTTGGGAGAGACGCTAGCGATATAGCCCTTTTTCTTCACGAGGAAGAAAGAATGACCACTGCTTAATGGTTGATTTGTTGTGTTTGTGGTGTCTCATAAGGATTGTACGTAGAGAATCATATGTATATATATATAATTACTCTTTTTTTAGTTTTGAAATACGGAACTCGGGCTTGTAAGTCACGATAGTACTAGTACTTCATGACTAGCCATACGTGTTTACTAAGGACCTAAAATGGTGATGAAAAATATGAACGGGTTCATATTGTACAAACATAGCCTCACCGATGCAGGGGACGGCAGCACTTTGAAACGGTAAGGCCCCTGTTGCTCCATGTGGCAGACTCTTTGTAGAAAAGGTGATACCTCCCTTTTACTTTCTTGGTTGGGAGGAAAAAGAATGGTCGCACTGCTTCGGACAAAAAGGATCATGTGTACGTATAGTATCGTATGCATAGCATTCCACTTCCTTAATTTTAAAATACAACACTCATCCTCGTTATAATTCAAGATGTAATTAATACTTCACGACACATTTGCATTTAATTAATAATATACATGAAGGTCGGGGTCCTTCTAAACAAAGTTGCATTTATTAGAAAAACTAAAGATACGTGCAAGGCAAAAGTTACAGAAGTACATGACCAAGAAATTATCAAACTAGGACTTTAATTAGTAAGTGCAATTTTTTTAAACATCATATTTGTATTATCATGTACCATTTTTTTAAGCATCCTATATATTAATTGTGAAAAAGAACATAATGCACTCGCTTACAATAGCAATGCTAGATGTTAGTTCTTGGAATCTTCTTATACTGAATTATCTGGAATATAACATCGGTCATTCTACATATGTTGTCCATTGAAACATATCGTCGAGAGGGAAAGTCAAATGCCGGTTATCACTATACACCATCGGGTATTTTCTCAAATAACCAAGAGGCACATATCTACCGCCGGCCATGTCCTCTCATAGGTGAGAGTTTTGTTTTCACCTTCGGCTATTAAATTTCACCGTCGGGCATTACATGTAATCCCCGTGAGTGTGGCAAAAACCGTCGGGCATTACATGTAATCCCCGAGGGTGTACCAAAAACCGCCGGGCATTACAATTAACCGTCGGGCATTACATGTAATCCTCGTGGGTGTAGGGAAACCCGTCGGGCATTACGTGTAATCCTCGTGGGTGTAGGGAAACCCGTCGGGCATTACATGTAATCCCCGTGGGTGTAGGAAAAACCGTCGGGCATTACATGTAATCCCCGTGGGTGTAGGAAAAATTGTCGGGCTTTACGATGAACCGTCAGGCATTAAGTTGGATATCCGAGGGGTGAATTTTCACCGTCGGACATTCTAGTATACCGTCGGGTATTAGTGGTAATACTCGTGAGTCGACAGTAACCGTCGGCCATTATAACTACCGTCGGCTATTACTATAATACCCGACGGTCCGTCGGCTATTAGATTTCACCGTCGGAAATATGGGGATTTCTAGTAGTGAGATATGTGTTGGAAGTATTTCTAAGGTTGATGTGATCAAACATCGCACGCTCCCTCTACCATCGGGATCGATGTTAAACCTAAATAATTGTTATTTGGTGTTTGCGTTGAGCATAGACATGATTGGATTATGTCTATCGCAATACGGTTATACATTTAAGGAGAATAATGGTTACTCTACTTATTTGAATAATACCTTCAATGGTCTTGCACCTAAAATGAATGGTTTATTGAATCTCGATCGCAGTGATACACATGTTCATGCCAAAAGATATATGTAACGCCCCGGATCCGCTGCGCCAGGAGTCTGCTAGTTATTCGTCGTCGTTGCTACGTCATGTGCTTGCGTGTTGCATTTTATCATGTCGTCATGTGCATTTCATTTTGCATACGTGTTCGTCTCATGCATCCGAGCATTTTCCCCGTTGTCTGTTTTGCAATCCGGCGCTCCTATGTCCTCCGACGTTCCCCTTTCGTCTCTCATTGTGAGTGGGTGTTAAACATTCTCGGAATGGATCGAGTCTTGCCAAGCGGCCTTGGTATACCACCGGTAGACCGCCTGTCAAGTTTCGTGCCATTTGGAGGTCGTTTGGTACTCCAACGGTTAACCGCGTAGCCCGAAACCCCTCTTTCTCTTTGCAGCCCAACACCCCTCCAAAGTGGCCCAAAACCCATCTAACTCCCCTCCATGCTCTCGGTCGTTCGATCACGATCGTGTGGGCGAAAACCGCTCCTCATTTGGACTCTCCTAGCTCCCTCTACCTATAAATATGTGCCTCCCGTCCAAATTCGCGGATGTTTCCTACCCTAACCCTAAAAATTCCCCTCCGCGCCGCCGGACATGTCCGCCGACGGCCGGACATGTCCAGCGCCGCCGCCCGCGCCCACTCCGGAGCCGCCACGTGGCCCAGCCACCGCGCCCCACCGCCTGGCCCGCGGAGCCCACGGCCGGCCCTCCCGAGCCGCGCCGGGCCCGAGCGTCCGCGCCCCCGGCCCGCGCGCCTCCCGGCCGTGCCGCCCGAGCCTCCGCCGCCTGTCCTCGCCGCCGCCGCGCCGAGCCGAGCTTCGCCCGCCGGCGTCGCCGTCCTCCGGCTCCCCTCCGCCTTCGCCTCCTTCGGCGCCGCCCGGCCTCCGCCGCCAGCGCCCCGAGGCGCCCGCCTCCCGCTCGCCTCCCCGCACCCCAGAGCTCCCCGCCGCCGCCGCGCCCGGATCCGGCGAGATCCGGGCGGGATCAAGCCGCCGCCGCCTCGTGAAGCTCGCCGCCGGCCTCCTCGGGGCTAGATCCGCTCCGATCCGGTCGGCCCCAACTCCCTCCGGCCTTCCCCGACCACACCGGCGTCTTCCCCCGCGCTCCGGCAAGCTCCGGCCACCTTCTACCTCAACTCCGGCGAGTTCTCCGGCCCTGCTTCGAAATCCATGCACGAGGTTGACTTCCCCCCCCCCCCCGAAAAACTGCCAAGTCCCCGATATTTTGCAATTATCATGCCATGTTCGTCATGCCGTATCTCTGCATCCATAGCTCCGTTTCGTGCGTATAATATGTCAAATTGTTCGGCTCAACGAGTACATCATTTCATACCATTGCATCATGTTCATTTGAGGTCATCTTCATGCCTGAATCTTCGTTGTAAGAGTGCTCCATGATGTTTTCTGCTGTCTGTTATCAGAACGAGCTATTTTGTCATCTTTGCCATGATTGATGTGTGCATCCTATGAGGTTGATGTCTACATGTGTTTTGAACTATGCTATAGCTTCTTTACAGAGGTGCTTACCATGTATTTTTGTGATCAATGTGGTGACTAGCACAAGCATGCAAACTAGGCTTCATGATATTGCTGATTTTAGTCTCTGTTCTGCTGTTATTTTTATGCCATGTAAACTTGTTGCTACAGAGAGATCCATGCATATTTTGAGATACTTCGGTAAGGATGTTTTGAACATGTGGTTATTGTCTATCCATTCATGCCCTTTGTTGCATTTATGGAGTAGTATAGCATGTCATTTTCGTGCTCTACTTTTGCTTCAAAATGTTTCCTGGCAGATTGTTTACATGTTATTCAATTTTGCCAAGGTTGCTATAGTTGATCCTTGCATGCTATGGACTTGTTCTTGCCTTGGTTGGTTACATAAACATGTCTTCTTGATGATGCTATGCTTATCTTTTCATTCAATGACTTGTGGTGAGTGATTCAAGCTAGTTAAGTAGGGTTCATGATGTTGCTGTTTTGTTAGGCTGAATCTGTTATTTCGTGATGCTATATAAACATGTTGCTACTAGTCATTCTATGCATAATCTGGAGATGATCACTAAATATGTTTTTTTCTACATGTCATGCTATATCCATTAATTCCCCTGGTTGCATTTATAGCTTACTGTAGCTTGTTCATATCTTGCTCCAAAGTTGCTTGATAATGTTGTTGTTAGCCCGTTAACATTAAGTTCAGTTGTTGCCATGTGTTTTGCTAGTGATCCATGCTCCCTATGAACTTGCTCTTGCCATGCTTAGCTTCACAAACATGTCTTCTTATTGTTGGGTGCCTTGCCATGCCATGTTTTGCTCTGTAGTGAGTTGCACAAGCTCATCTACATGCCTTCATAATTATGTTCCTACCATGTTTGTATCTGTATAATAACTTGCCATGTTTACGTGAGTGCCATCATATTTTCTGATCCTTTTTGGCTTATGGTCAGTAAGGGGCTTTTGATCTATGCATTTAGTAGATTCATGCCATGCCTTTGTTTGCCATGATAAGTTCCTGTAACATGTTGTTTGATAGCTTTAAACATTGCAACCTGATGTTATTTTCTGCAAAGTCTGAAACTATCATCGCTTGCAATCTTACCATGTGTGTTTGAGCATGTTCTAGTGATTTCTGGAGATAGCTCAGTGTTCATGTTTTGCAATGCTTTACCTGTACATCATGCCCATACCTTTTGTTTTTATGTTGAGGTGCTGTAGCATGTTGTTTTGATGCTTGCAATATGCCTAGTTGCTGTTTTGGACAGATTGTTGTTATGACTTGTATAGAGTGTATGTGTTGCATCGTTGCTCCGTTTTGAGTGTGCTCTATATGAAACTTGATTGATTTTGCATGTAGTTTCATATTATCATGTTGCATCCTTGTTTTGAGGTGTTTGCTTCATGTTTGTGTGCATTTTACATCAATGCCATGTTTAACTTGTTTCGCTCATATCTTCTAGGCTGTAGCTCCGAACTAAATGATCTTTATATGTAACTTGACTAGAATCTCGTGTAGATCATCTTGGTGCATCTTAACCTGTTGTTTAACTACTTGAACATAAGGGTTATTCAGATCTGGACCAATTTCGAAATATGCATATGAGGACTTACCGGAATTGTTATATGTTGTTCCCGGCCTCATTTAAACTTGCCTTGATGTGTTGCTCTTGTTTGCATCATCTCTTGCCATGAGTAGCTTCATGTAGCTTTGTCATGCATCATGCTTGTTGTGCATCATGTCTTGTTCATGCGTGGTGTGTTTACTATGTTGTGTGCTTCTTTCGATAGTTCCTGTTTCGTTGCGATCGTGAGGATTTATTCGTCTACGCTTGGATTGGCTTCATCCGCTCGTCTTCTTCATGGACTCGTTCTTCTTCCTAGCGGGATTTCAGGCAAGATGACCGCTACCCTGGATCTCACTACTATCATTGCTATGCTAGTTGCTTCGTTCTATCGCTAAGCTGCGTTACCTATCTTTTGCTCATCAAGCCTCCCATATTGCCATGAACCTCTAACCTTTGATACCTTTCCTATGCAAACCATTGCTTGGCTATGTTACCGCTTTGCTCAGCCCCTCTTATAGCGTTGCTAGTTGCAGGTGAAGTTGAAGATTGCTCCATGGTGGACAGGATTTTGTTGGGATATCACAATATCTCTTATATTATTAATGCATCTATATACTTGGTAAAGGGTGGAAGACTCGGCCTTTTGCCTGGTGTTTTGTTCCACTCTTGCTGCCCTAGTTTCTGTCATACCGGTGTTATGTTCCCGGATTTGCGTTCCTTACGCGGTCGGGTGATTTATGGGACCCCCTTGACAGTTCGCTTTGAATAAAACTCCTCCAGCAAGGCCCAACCTTGGTTTTACCATTTGCCTCACCACCACCTATCCCTTTCCCTTGGGCCGCCCAACCCGAGGGTCATCTTTATTTTAGCCCCCCCGGGCCAGTGCTTGTCTAAGTGTTGGTCCGAACCGAGCGATGTCCGGCGCCCCCTGGGCAACCAGGGTCTATGCCAACCCGACGTTTGGCTCATCCGGTGTGCCCTGAGAACGAGATATGTGCAGCTCCTATCGGGATTTGTCGGCACAGTGGGAGGCTTTGCTGGTCTTGTTTTACCATTGTCGAAATGTCTTGTAAACCGGGATTCCGAGTCTGATCGGGTCTTCCTGGGAGAAGGTATATCCTTCATTGATCGCGAGAGCTTATCATGGGCTAAGTTGGGACACCCCTGCAGGGTATAATCTTTCGAAAGTCGTGCCTGCGGTTATAGGCAGATGGGAATTTGTTAATGTCCGGTTGTAGATAACTTGACACCAGATCCGAATTAAAACGCATCAACCGTGTGTCTAGCCGTGATGGTCTCTTTTCGGCGGAGTCCGGAAAGTGAACACGGTTTCTGGGTTATGTTTGGCGTAAGTAGGAGTTCAAGATCACTTCTTGAATATTACTAGCTTCACGACCGTTTTGCTTGCTCTCTTCTCGCTCTTATTTGCGTATGTTAGCCACCATATATGCTTAGTCGCTGTTGCAGCCTCACCACTTTGCCCCTTCCTTTCCCTTTAAGCTTTGCTAGTCTTGATACCCATGGTAATGGGATTGCTGAGCCCTCGTGGCTCACCGATTACTACAATAACAGTTGCAGGTGCAGGTTCATGCGATGATCATGACGCGAGAGTGATGCTTGCTTGCGTTGAGTTCTTCTTCTGCTTCTTCTTTGATCAGGGGATAGGTTCCAGGTCGGCAGCCTGGGCTAGCAGGGTGGATGTCGTTTGAGTTTCTGTTTGTGTTTTCATCCGTAGTCGGATGATGCTCTTATGTATTGTGATGTTGTATTCGTGTGGCATTTTATGCCTCTTGTATGTATCCCCATCTATTATGTAATGTTGATGTAATGATATCCACCTTGCAAAAGCATTTCAATATGCGGGTCTATCCTTGGTGGGACCTTCGAGTTCCTTTTGGATAGGGTCGCATATTGGGCGTGACAAGTTGGTATCAGAGCCTCGACCGACCTTAGGAGCCCCCTTGATTGATCGTGTAGTTTGGCCGTTGTTGAGTCTAGAAGAAAACTATTTTCGGAGTCTAGTTATATCGGAGAGTAGGAATTCTTTTTACTCCTCCGCCCCCTTCATCGCTCTGGTCAGGAATCTTGACGTAGGTGTTTTGAATTACTCCTCTTCCCCTTCAAAAATTTTCTTTAGGATCACGCAGTTGGTTTTCCGGTAGTTGTTCCTCAGCTCTTTTTATCCGGTGTATTTCTCGTCAAGTTGACTCGAGCCTCTTCATCATTGAGTTCTATCCTCAGTTGTTTTCTTTTCCCACCCCTTTTCTTCTCGGAACCGGAGTCCGTAATCGAGTATCCATCCTACTCGTGCGAAGTCTTTGCTTTCTTTCCTCAATGATTTCAACCGGTGTTTTCTCTTCAAGATATTCGTTGGTTCCCCCTCCAAGTTGCCTTTGTTTTCCCGCCCTCCCACCCTTTTCTTCCCGGAGTCTGACTCTCTCTCGACCATCTATCTCATTCGTGCGGAGTATCTTCAGTCTTTCCTCAATTATTTCAACCGGCGAATTCTCGTTTCGTTCGACATTCTTCATCTCTTCTCCGGTGCACTCAATTCAAGTTTTTTGGGTTAATCATATTCTTTTCCTTTGAAGTGTTCTCCCTGCTCGTTCATCTCTCGCCAGCTTATCCTTCCGGAGTTCGGAAGACATCTCAGGAGATTCGTCTGTGTTCGAATTAATTCGAGGTTGTCACCTCATTCAATTATTTCAATTGTTCCGGCGCATCATTTATCTGTTCATCATCTTTTTCAACGGTGTTTTTCTCTTCAGTGGGCCCTAACCCACAGGTCTTTTTCCAGGATCTTACCTGACTCTTCTAATTTCCCCGGAGTTATTCTAAATTCTTTTCAAGTTTGACGTAAGTATGAATTTCATCAGTCAGATGCCTTTCCAAGATCGATTTCAAATCATTTCATTGTTGGCTCGACCTCTCTGCTTTTCATTCTTCCGGAGTATCTCGGTAATTTTGGTGGTGTTTTTTCCCGTCATCAGTTGAAGACCGAAGAAGAGTTTTTCCTCTAAATCTTGTCCGTCCTCCCGAAGATTCGTGGTTCTAGCTTCATGTTATCCTCTCGGATTATTCCATTTCTCAGATATTCTTTTCTTAACCATCCGGAGTTTGTCAGAAGTTGTTTTCCCGTTTCTTTTCACCGGAGGCCATCGTTCCAGTTATTAATCTCTATTTATCCCGGTGCTTCGTTCAAGTGTTCGTTAATCAGCTCATGATCTCTGTGTTCTTTTGCATCTAATCCCCTCTAACATATATTATTCCTTCTAATTCTTCCCGGTGATTCATTCTCTTTCGTCAGTCATTTCTGAATTCTTACGGTGGTTCGTTCAATATTCTTTTTCCTTGATTATCATTCAATCCATTCGTTCTTTCCAATCATACCGGTGGTTCATGAAGACTTTCTCAAGTTTTGCGGCATATTCCCCTTAATCATTTGCAATAAGAATATGTGGTATGCAAAATCCATTGCTTGTCATCAATTTAATTTGATGAAGGATAAGCATACAATAAATCTTATTCTTATTTCATCAAAGTGAGTAATCCCTTCCTTCAGAGTTTGTTCGTGAGGAATAAATTCTAGTTACAAGTGTCTTCATCTTTTCTTTTCCGGAGTTCAAATTTCCTCGGTCATTTTGTCAGAGCCTCCATCTAAATCATCGCAAGGCTCATCTTATTCTTTCTTCCTTCATTATATCTCGTCATCCTTTTGTTACCGGAGTTCTTCATGGTGGTTCTTCATGATTTAATCTTTTCTTCAAGAGTTCATCAAGATTTTGTTGGTGGAGCTCAAGTATCTTTTCTTCTCGCGTCTCGAAGTGCAATTAATTCTTCATTTTCTTTTGAAGTGGAGTTTTGCATTTCTTCATTCTTCTAAGCTATTCAATCATTTCCGGTTGTGGTTGGTTATCACCTCATAAATTCTGAGATGTTATCCATAAGTCCACAACAAGCTTATTCTTTCGTTGTTGATTTTCTCAACAACTCCATTCAATCCTTCCTTCTAAGTTCTTTTAATTCTTTTCGGAGCTTTTGTGTCATGTCTTCATCAAGTATCATTCCATCTCGTGAAGTTCGTGTCCTATTCTTTCCATGTTCAGTCAGAGTTCTGCCTAAATTCTTCAATTCTTATTCCTTTTCTATCTTGTTCTAACCGGAGTGGTTTCTTAGTCTATCTGATTTCGTGAGCTTTCGATTCTTGTAATTCTCATCGTTCCTTTATTCTTCTCGAGTGCTCTCGATTCTTTACTTCTTCTCTTATGTTCTTGTTTCACCTCATCCCTTTTCTCTTCCATCTCGGTCCTAAGATCTCGGGACGAGATCTCTTGTTAGTGGAGGAGTGTTGTAACGCCCCAGATCCGATGCGCCAGGTGTCTGCTAGTTATTCGTCGTTGTTGCCATGTCATGTGCTTGCGTGTTGCATTTTATCATGTCGTTATGTGCATTTCATTTTGCATACGTGTTCGTCTCATGCATCCGAGCATTTTCCCCGTTGTCCGTTTTGCAATCCGGCGCTCCTATGTCCTCCGGCGTTCCCCTTTCGTCTCTCGTTATGAGCGGGTGTTAAACGTTCTCGGAATGGAC